>NC_090734.1:65680861-65700861 GCF_036898095.1 Palaemon carinicauda
TCTAAGGGGATCACTATAATTTTCAAACGCCGTACCCCTATCATAGAAGAGATGGAACGACTTCTACTAGTGTGGATTAAGGATAGAGAGATCGTTGGCGACACCATCACCGAGACCGTTATCTGCGAGAAGGCGCACGCCATCTTTACGGACTTGAAGGAGGAGAGCTATGGGGGTGATGCTGGGGAGAGTTCAACCGAGCCTTCCTCAGATGATTTCAAGGCATCTCGTGGCTGGTTCGAGAAATTTAAGAAAAGGTCCGGGATTCATTCAGTTGTTCGCCACGGAGAGGCTGCTAGTGCGGACACAAAGGCTGCAGCTGACTTTGTCAAGAACTTTGAAAAGATCGTGCAGGAAGAAGTCTACGTAGAGCAGAAGGTGTTTAATTGTGATGAAACCGGGCTGTTTTGGAAGAAGATGCCGAGTCAAACCTACATCACTGCCGAAGAGAAATTGCCTGGGCATAAACCAATGAAGGATCGGTTGACTCTTGCCCTATGTGCCAACGCTAGCGGGGACTTTAAAGTCAAGCCCTTACTTGTTTACCATTCAGAGAACCCTAGGGCCTTTAAAGCACACAACGTCGATAAGGATCAGCTTCATGTTTTCTGGCGATCCAACTCGAAGGCCTGGGTCACTAGGCAATTCTTTGTGCAATGGGTAAACCAAGTTTTTGGCCCTTCTGTGAAGAAGTATCTTCATGAACAGAAATTGGGTGGGATTAACTCGACGGACCCTGAATTCCACTTGGAAGAAGCTTTGGCCTGATGCTGTTGCTCCCCGAGATTTCGAGGGTTTTGACCCCGAACCTGATCCCGTGGTCGGTGCAGCGGAAGCCGTAGAGGAAATCGTCTCCCTTGGCAAGTCCATGGGTCTGGAGGTCAACGCAGATGACGTTATGGAACTCGTCGCCGAACATCACGACGAACTGACGACAGATGAGCTCAAGGAACTCCATGCTATGTCGGAGGCCATGAGTGATGACGAGGAAGAGAGCGAGGAGGTAGAACATGTGTTAGGTTCAGCGCAAATAAAAGATGTGTTAGGAAAATATCAAGACGTGGTTGACTTCATCGACAAATACCATCCAAAGAAATTGCAGGTTTGTCGTGTAGTTTCTCAATTCGATGATGTTTGCCTAACTCACTTTCGAAACATTCTGAAAAGCCGTACCAAGCAATTATCTATCGATGCTTTCTTTAAAAAAACTACGAAGCAAACTCGCGATGAAGAGGATGTAAGTGAATCGAAGAAAACGGCAAAGAGTGAAGCGGAAGAAAGTGAAACACAGAAAACGGAAAAGAGTGAAGCAAAAGAAATTCAGTCAATTTTAAATGTAGAGAGTGATAGTGATTAAAATTACGTAATCATCAAAAAGAAAAAAAGAAAATGTAAAAAAAAAATATAAAATATAAAAACAAAACAAAAAATAAGCTAAGTTATGTTAAAGTTGGTTGAGTGATGGAATTAGGCAAACACTATAATATAAAGGCTATGGTTGAGAATTATGCTTAGGTATAGAAGTGAACTTGATAATGCGCTGAACTGAATGCTCTAGTTTGCTTAGGAATGATCTTTCTGTCAGACAGCCAATCAGTGCCAAACGTTTAACTGGGCTCCACAAGGCACTAGATGAGTTGCAAGACTCAGGCCTACATGGCCAAGGACTATGAAGCGTGGAGATGATGAATATATAAGTATTGATTTATAATATCAAGATGACTTGCGAAATCTAACCGGCTCTTGAAGTCTATTCACTCTTCCGTGAAATATCCTTTGCACTTTTATCCAGGTTATCCATGCCCTGCCACTTCTATTTATGGTACTTGGGCATGTTATTCTATGTTTATAACTAAAATACAATGTCTTGGAGCGTATAACAAATCGAAGATTATTTCTCTCTGAATTACAGGAGAAATGCATTCAAGATTTTCCATTTATTATTTGGTGTAGACACGTATTTTGAATACATAATAACTCTTCTTCAGGACTACGTTGGTTGAGTGATGGAATTAGGCAAACACTATAATATAAAGGCTATGGTTGTGAATTATGCTCAGGTATAGAAGTGAACTTGATAATACGCTGAACTGAATGCTTTAGTTTGCTTGGGAATGATCTTTCTGTCAGACAGCCAATCAGTGGCAACAAAAATTATCATCGTGGTCTGATTGGTTGTTTCTCCTCTGTCGGCCAATAGCTTGCCTTGTAGTAATCATCTGGGCGAAGGAGGTTACTCTTTTTTTACGCTTCACGAGCTTCACTTCTCATGCTGTTGAGTGATTATTTACATTAATTACGGCATACCATGCATTTTCTTCTTCCCGAAAAGCTTGCCGAACTTCAAACATCACAATCGTCTGCAAACGAAATTTCTTGATATTGAAAGTACAGAGAAAAAAAGAATTATAAATGGTTTTATTTATGTTACGACCCTTTTATGATCCATTTATATCATTTTTTTCACTAACGTGTCATGAACAAACACTACTGTAAAGTAACTTGTACGATTGAGTTACTCAATACTTTTTGACGAAAGGACTGCACTGTATATCATTATTCCTGATCTAGATATTATTCTCTGGCACCGTCGTTCAATTAGTTCGTTATGTATGTTGCTTAGATTTGTCATAATTCTAGCCATCCTTTCGTAATACTAGGTATGCTGATTGTTATGTATTATTGTAATGATGTACTGTATTACCTCAAATGCTACAAGTATTGAGCGCAACATAGCATCATTGATAAAACATGCTATACATTTTACATAACTGAAATAATATATTTTGATATTAGGGTTCAAGCATTTATTAATTACCTCAAAGATAGGATGTGATTCTTCTTCCTTTTGTACTGCAGCAGGATTTAAGTCTTTTGAGAGCGATGCTCTTATGTTTGTTTTGGTTGTTTTGGTTTGTGAGATTGTTTACGAGACGCTCGACGCTCAGTTGGGAGTTGGAACTTAGAAGCTCCGAGTCACAGAGCAATGTAATCACAAGTACATTAAATGTATTGTAATAAGAAGTCTGTCTCTGATTATAACCCACACAAACCGAAAGACAAGTCGGTGAGTAATATGCTGAAATCACCAGACAATATTCAACCAACATAAAAATGACGACGACCTGATGACGAATACAGGCAGAGATCATAGAGAAGCAGAAGAAAAATTATTGCAAGAGAAGCATAAGAAAAAGCCAAGAGGATTCCCCATGCAGCTGACCAGATGAATTTCATTAAACACAAGCAAACAAAACAAGAAAACAAAGTGAATTTTAAAGTTAGGTAGGATACAAAAAAGGTAGGAAATCACAAAGTGACTTTAGAACAGTAGCCTAACCTAATCCAGGTAAGAATTCAAAATGGCTCTTGACATTGAACATCCTGAACGATTTAGCATCACAGCTGAACCCAGTTCTGTTGCAACACGATGGCAACAGTGGTGTGAGGAATTTAAGATTTATTTAGAAGCATTAGGGAATGTGAAGGATGCCCAAAAGAAGGCATTATTACTTCATACAGCAAGTAGAGAAGTTCGGGAAGTGTTTAAGACATTCCAACCTACAGATGACACAAGTGAAGCTGCAATTAAGGCTCTTATCACATATTTTGCTCCTCAGGTCAATAAATTTTTTGAAAGGTATCAATTTACAGCACAGGCATATCAGAAAGAAAATGAAAGTTTAGATGCATTTGTGACTAGACTAAAGAATTTAGCTGTTTCATGTGAATTTCTAGAGTTAGAAAATGTTATCATAGATCATAAGTTATTGCACATTGCACATCACAAGAGCTAAGAAATAAATTGTTGTAAGAAAAAGATTTAACATTAGAAAAGGTATTGATAATAGGCAAAGCTTTAGAAACATAAAATAGGCAAAGTAACATAATAGGTAGTTCTACAAGCAATAGAATGGAAAATTCTAAAATGAGTACAATAGATTCCAAGTGGGAAAAAAATGAGAATAAGAGAAGGAATATGTCGAAGCCTAGTCATAGAAAAGTGCCTAACACTAATGCTCATAAATGTCAGAATCAGGCCTATACACAGAAACAACAGGAAAAACCCAGTGTTATAGGTGTGGTAAAACTGATCATCTTGCATATGAAGCAAAGAAATGCCCTGCTACTGGACAAACATGCCAGAATTGTAGAAAGCTGTGTCATTTTGCAACTGCTTGTATATTCCCTAAACAGCACACAAAGAAAATAAATGCTACGGTTGATATTATTGGCCTAGAGAATAATGCGGTAATGTTCATGATAATCAGGATAAGTCAGAAACTGAATTTGCGTTTCACATAAATTCTGCCAATAAAAATGCAAAGAAACATATCATGGTAGAAGTAATCATAAATGGTAAATCAATTTTGATGTAAGTTGACACAGCAGCCGATGTATCAATTATGTCTGAGAAAACAGCTAAAAGCATTCCTAATTTTTTTATTAGAAGGTACAAATAGAATTTTGAAAGGTTTTAATGGTTTTGATATTATGGTAATAGGTGCTTCGAACGTAGAAGTACAGTACAAAGAACAGAAAGTAGAGAGAATGCCATTAACAGTAGTAAAAGGTAAAGGACAAATTTTGCTAGGTTTGGATTGGCTACAGTATTTGAAATTAGATTGGCCTAGTATTTTGAAGGTTACAGGTAGACAAGATGAACACAAAAATGAAGTGTCTGTGGATAATATCATATCAGAGTTTCAAGACGTATTTGAAGATAAAGTGGGTACAGTAAGGAATGCAAAGGCTATTTTAGTTTTGAAACCTGACAGTGCTCCTAGATTTTGTGCTCTCAGAACAGTACCGTGTGCATTGAAAAGTGCAGTTGAAACAGAAATCAGGAGATTAGGAAATAAAGGTTCATGGGAAAAGGTTACATATTCAGATTGGGCTACTCCATTAATACCTATTATGAAGGAAAATGCGAGTAGCTCAACATCCATTACCAAATCCGAAAGACATGTTTGCAACTATGTCTAGATGCACTGTTTTCTTCTAAGTTAGATTTAAGACAAGCATTTCAACAGCTTCCCATGGATGAAAGTTCACAAGAATTATGTACAGGAAATACATCCTTTGGTTTGTTTAGACCAAAGAGATTACCTTATGGAGTTGCAAGTTGTCCAGTTATATGGCAACAAACTATCTATAAGATTTTTTCAGGAATGCAAGGAGTATTCATTTTTATAGATGATATTTTAATTGCGGGTAAAGACACAAGAGAACATAGAGAGATATTGCGAACAGTTCTGAAGAAGTTGAAGGAACATAATATTAGAGTAAATAAGAGCAAATGTATTTTAGAAGTTGATTCAGTGGAATACTTAGGTTTTGTAATTAATGGCAAGGGTATTCACAAAACTAAAGAGAAGATTAAAGCTGTACAATCAACCAAAGTACCAGAAAATGTTCAAGAATTACAATAATTTTTAGGTTTAGTAACATTTTATGGGAATTTCATTCAGAATTTGTCTACAATTGCACATCCATTGTATAATTTGTTGAATAAGGGTGTAGAATGGAAGTGGACAAAAGAGTGTCAGGAATCTTTTGAAAGAATCCAACAGGAAATAACATAACCTACATTCCTAGTACATTATGAAATGGATTTACAAGTTAAATTAGTATGTGATGCATCAAACATAGGTTTAGGTGCAGTATTATCTCATGTAATGCCAGATGGAACAGAAAAACCAATTGCATTCACTTCTAGAGTATTGAACAAGGCAGAAAGGAATTACTCTCAAATAGAAAAAGAAGGTTTAGCATTAGTGTATGGAGTTAAGAAATTCCATATGTATCTTTATGGTAGGAAAAAGTTCACACTTGTTACAGATCATAAACCTTTATTAGCAATATTGGGTCCAAAAGCAAGTTTACCTACGTTGGTAGCTGCAAGACTGGAATGTTGGGCAATTACATTAGCCGCGTACCACTATGATATAGAATACCGTCCAACATCAAAGATGGGTAATGCAGATGCTTTATCTAGATTACCAGTACACAAAGCTCCAGAAGAGTATGATGACAGTATTCTGTTATTTCTGTATATGATGTACCCACTACAGCAAGGAATGTAGCACACAGTACCAAGAGAGACCCAGTACTTAGAAAGGTTTTAGAGAGTTTAATGACAGGTAGGGACTTATGTAGAAAAGAGGAAAATTGTAAACCCTATAAGGATATATGGTATGATTTGAGTGTAACACAAGGAATAGTGATGAGAGGTTCAAGTGTAGTTATTCCTAATTCACTGAGTAGCCTCAGAGTCAACTGAGTCGTGCTCCTTCAACAGCAAACTTACGAGGTCAAAGGTGAGAGTTGTTGTGTGTGGGAATACTTTTTCTTTTATTTCAGTGAAGGAGAGATCTATATGGTACTCTTGGTTCCACATTCTACATTTTTATCCCCTATTTAAGAGAGAGAGAGAGAGAGAGAGAGAGAGAGAGAGAGAGAGAGAGAGAGAGAGAGAGAGAGAGAGAGAGAGAGAGACTACTATCATATATATTAAAATGTCTGAATCTACATAGCTAACAACAATGTATGATTTACTTCATCATATTCCTATCAGAAATATATGTAGTAGTCATGCAAGAGGTGCACAAAAATTCAATAATTATGAAGCAAAACCAAATTTCCGGAATTTACAAAGTGGACCGTCCACCATGTCCACCATTTTTTTTCTAATGATCCAAAATTCACCATTTCTATATATGTTTTAGATATATATATATATATATATATATATATATATATATATATATATATATATATATATATATATATATATATATATATATATATATATATATATATATATTACCTTCATCATATAAAAATTTCAAGTCATTTGATAAAAAACTCTTTGATTTATTAGCAAAAATCCTGATTTAAACAAAACAGTTAGGTACATTTTCTCCACTAATACGACACCAATTATATTCAATCTTATACCATGAAAATTACTTTATAAACCGAACAATTCTGTGAGACGGAATTTTTATTTCCCTGTTTTTCTACGATTTTTTTATTAATTTTTCCTCGTCTAGACGCAAAATAATCGTGAAAAGAAAGTAAAAATAAGATAAAAATTCCGTCTAACGAAATTGTGGGTTTTGGGGCTCAGGCCATGTCGTCCTGATGGAAAGTTCCTTTCAGTAGCTTCCTAGGGTATATTTGACTACAGTGATATTCCCAGAGAATTTAACTAAAGGTCTCCAGAATTCTAACTTCTGGCGCGAATATCCTTAAAGTTTCCTTTTAGGATATTGCATGATATCAGGGGACGTATTCTTGACACGCCACATAGCAATCTGCACCCCACATAGTGTATACGCTTCGAGAAGGAAAAATGGCAAAATAAAGAGGAGCCGTTACAAAATTCTCCTCCTCCATGACTGTTTGAGTACCCAGATGGCGCCATAATTGTCGGCCATCTTTATTCCTTTTTCTGTAGCGCGTCAGCTCGGTGATTTTTCCCAGTGCTCTTTCGCTATTTTGGATTTATAATGCAATCTCCAGCGTGTTCTGCCTCTAGAAAGTTGAGTATTTAATTTTTATACTGTATAAATTTAGCTCTGGCCGTAAAGTAAAGATTTAACTCGAAATAAACTATGTTTTTGGGAGAGCTATTGCACTGTCGTTCGTAACGCATGTGTTATTTAGTTAGCCAGAACGACTTTCCCAGTATAATAGCTGAAATAAATATATTTAGCTATGCAGTCTTCATTGCTAGGAATTAATTATATTATGCCGATAGTATTCTTTAGTTTCGGCGAATTAAGTAGCTGATTTTGTTGACGCTAGGTTTCCTAGCCTAGGCGTTTTAGTTTACTCTCCTGCATGATATAATAGGAGTTCCTGGTTTTATTAGAATTAAATGAAGATAATAGGCAATTTATACATGTAGGATATATCGATTGAATAATAAATTTCCTCTTCCAAGATAGTATACGTAAGAGCTTCGATGAATCAGGTAGTCGATCTGATTGTCACTAGGCTAATAGCCTAGTGGCTTTAGTATACTTTCATACAATCTCCCCAGTTACCTTTATATATAAGGTAATCTCTCCTTCCCTCTGAGTATAGCCTATGGCTATGATTCTAGCTGGCCTTACCTTGAATTGTGATTATGGTAAGGTTAGGCTAGGGTTTTCTGCCCCTTTACTAAGCCATTGTTCATGAGCTTTGAGTTTGGGTCAGAACCTCAGAGTACTTGTTGTGTGCCTTTAGCTGCCCATTAGGGTGAATGTACTCCCCTATTGGACTTAGCTGGCTGGCATAGGAGGCCTTGCCTCCCTAGGCTGCACTTGGAGGGGTCATGTGATCCCCTTCTCCCTGTGGTCTAGCGACTAGTCCTTTGCCTGCAGACCCTAGGCTAAGGATAGTGTTTATTCTTGGCCTGGGATGACGTAGGCATGGGAACTCTGTTTCTTTATGTCAGGTGACGGCTTGATGATGCTGCCCCCTTTTCTGTATTAGCACACCCTAGGCTGGAGAATGTACTCTCCTTAGGCCTAGGATGCTGATGATAATGAAACAGAGTTTCCTTATAGAGTGATAGGGACGGCTTGCCCGCTCCTATCACACCTCCTACAGGACCCTTTCCCCGTCCCTTTCTGTCCTTTAGTGTTGGCCTAGCCATCACATCTCTGTGTCCGTCGTCCTACAATTTCACCGTGTGCCGGTGGGTTGTAGGGTCGGCTCAGTCCTTCTGTCTGTATGGCCTAGTCGTTCAGTTCCTTTAAGACATGTGGCTCTGGGATAGCTGTTTCGGCAGGTCTAGCTGCAGGCTGGAGACCCTTTGCTTTTGAGGGTTCTTCAGCCCTCTCTTGGGCTGCCATCCGCTGCTGCCTTTGTCAGACTGATTCCGGAATAGCTGCGGATGGATGGAAGCTTGACCATGATATGTCTCCCCTTCCATTTGAACCACCATTCAGGAGGAAGGTAATGATTCAGTGGCTAGTGCCGCCACTGTTTTTCATCTGCCTTCACTCCTTACTTTCTCTCTATCTATCGGCTAGTGCCACCAACTACTGGGTGGCTGCCGACTACTAACCTTGCCGGCAAGATGCAGGCTAGGCTCATGGTCCGACAGCCATTGATTCACTGTCACTCTGACTCTGCCGGCGAGAGCCGGCGGTGTCTGTACTTGTCCACTACTCAGTCACATTGAATGATGGTTGGGATGGTCAGTGACCCTCCGGTAGCCGGCGTGCTGCTGGCAGTCTGGGGGTTTGCCGGCAAGGCGGCTGCCTCCGACTATTTTTAGTGTTTGTACTTGCCTACTATCTAGTCACATTGAATGATGGCTTGGATGGTGTGCCTTCAGTTGGTGACCTGCCGGCAGCCGGTGAAGTGCCAGCAGTCCGGTGGATCGCCGGCAAGTCGGAGGGCTGCCATATATACATATAATAAATTTTGTGTCAGTGAATCAAGTCTAAGTACTAGCCTTGGCGGCAGCATGCCGGCAGTAACTGCTGCATATGAAAACTGTAGCCAGTACATCTGCAGTATAGAGTATACTGCAGACTGAAAACTATGGGATTTATTTATACAGTTGCTAAAGTTTTCTAACATGCTCTGTGCTTCCAGGCACAATCTATTGTTGGGACCCAATAGAATTGGGGAAGGAATTCCCTTTTCTTTACACTGATTGTTGATCAGTCCTTTAATCCTCACTATTAATTCTTTTGGAAGTGGGTGTTGTTTACGCTACTCTATCCTTAGGGACTAGAATCTTCCTTTGGGCCTCCTATAGAAGATACCCTAGAATTAATAGTGAGGGAGGTCACAGCAATTGGCTGGGCGGGAATCATGTGTATGTGTCTTTCCTATTTCATTTCCAGCTTACCTATCCTAAGCTTTTTGCAATAAAATAGTATGGAAATTTTTATTATAATACTTATGATAATATTTATAAGTCTAATGAGATAGACTACAATATACTCATATTATTCTCCTTTCTGCGTGTTCTGCAGCGCCCGCCGCAAGAACTTCTATGGCCATCTGGGGTGTAGGACACACCCCCGCTGTTCCATCACTAAGGGAACTCTGAAATACTGTGACCCACAGGTATGTGCAGTATGTAAGGACCTGCTAAGTGAGGCTTTCGAAAATCCCAAGACAGCAGAGTCAAGGGATGTAGCTCGGGATAAGCTATGCAAATAGGTGCGTGGTTTTCAAAAGAACTCCATGCGGCCTTACCTCCCTACTGAGCGTATGAGAGCCCTGCTATTCCCTAAAGCATCTGCACATGCTGTTGTTCCTCAGCCTCACCCTGAGATCCCTTGCATCCAGCTATTTGTCGACACGGATGTCTCGGATGCGATGAAGGACATCCATCTAGATGATGAAAGGATGTCAGAGGTGTCAGAGGACACCGAGAAGGACCTTTTGGCAGAAGGTCGAGAAGAGGAGTCAACGGTGGCTCCTGAGATGGAAGAGGAGGAGGTCGAAACAATCTCTGTTTCGTCGGTTCCTGCACCAGAACCTGTTCCCTCTACATCATCTGCTCCTCAGCCTACGAAGTCGGACGACACTCTGGCTGCCATCAGAGCTATGATGGACATGTATGATAAGAAGATCGAGAAGAGGGAGGCTGAACTCAAGGAGATTCTTCGGATCACGCTTTACCACGGGTCTCAATGGAGACTCAATGTGAAGGATCTTCCCTCGTGTTCCGAGGTCAACCCATGGAAGCATACCGATTACATGCCTATAACAAATGGCAAGATCGTCATTTCTGAGAAGCTTGGCGCTGTCCCCATTGAGGACGTCGAGTTCTGGCCTAGCTTTGAGTCCTATCCGGACTGCTTCGTTCATCTTAGGACAGAACCAGTTTCTAAGGAGAAAACAGAGCCTAAGGAGGTCATAGTGCTTGACCATTCGAAGGCTCAGGCTTTGTTCGCCAGCAGTCTGAAGGACAAGGGCTTCACCAATTCTAAGGTGCCGGCCCTGAGCAAGAAGCATCCTTCTTTTCTTGCTCCTAGATCTATGGTTTTCCCCTTCGTGGAGAAATCATTTAGGGCAGTGGTTAAGGTAGTGGAGGCAGGGAAACCTTGCCCTACACTAGAAGAGTGTTGGCCCTTCTCCCTGGCCTTACCAGCTGATCATAGTGACTGGAAGGACATTCAGCTAACCTTCTCAGTCGGGAAGTTGGAGGCCGGCATTGCTGGACGCCAGTTCAACGAGAACCTCCCTAAGTTGTCTGAGTTTCTCCTACGTAGAGAACAAGATATGAAGGAGAGGCTTGCTGCCTCTCTGTCCCTCTTGGTGTCCATGGAAGCAATGGCCAGCGAGCAAAGGACCCCAGAAATGTTCATGGTCCTGGCCAAGGCACATTCGGCAACCTTAACAAAAGACTTCTACAGCTTTGTTAAGGCAAGAAGGGATTGTGGAGAGTTTGTGTTAGCCTCAACTGCAGTCAAACACGAGCAAAGGAAGTTTATATCTTCCAACATCTGGGGGAAAGATCTGTTTCCGAACGATCTAGTTAGGGAAATTGTCGACAAGGCCACCACAGAGAATAGAAATCTCCAGAAGTGGGGCATGTTGGCAAAAAGGAGGACTTCTCCAGATGAGGGTCCCCAACCTAAGAGAAAAACAAAAAGACCAAGAGTGCCATCTCGCCCTGGTAGGCAACAACTTCCAGTGACCGCAGCGCCAAAGATGGTGGTACAACCTCCACCTACCTACCAGTTGATACCCCAGCAACCAGTGACTCAGTCACCAGCCTTTACTCCGGCTTATGAGAGGCAGACCACTACCTTTCACCCTAGGAGTAGGGGCTCAGGTAGAGATTCCTCTAGACGTCCCTCTAGAGGAAGAGGAGGTAGGGGAGGAAGCGGTCGAGGAGGCAAGCCCTCCGGAAACCAGAGGCAATGAGATGCTTCCGGTAGGAGGAAGACTCCGACTCTTCAGGGATCGTTGGACCTTCGATCCCTGGGCCCACAGCATAATCTAGAATGAACTAGGCTGGAGCTGGAAGAAAGCTCCACCAACATTTCCTCAGTTCTTCCAACACTCCACCCACGTTCTGGAAGAATACGTCTGGGAGCTCTTGAGCAAACTGGGGATCAAGAGGGCAAAGTCCATCAAATTTCAAGGAAGGCTGTTTTGTGTTCCCAAGAAGGACTCAAACAAACTCAGAGTCATTCTGGATTTGTCTCCTCTCAACAAGTTTATCGAGAGCAACAAGTTCAAGATGTTAACCCTACAACACATAAGGGCCCTATTGCCCAAAAAGGCATACACAGTCGCCATAGACATGGCGGACGCCTATTGGCATATTCCGATGAATCGCCAGATCTCCTCCTACCTAGGTTTCAGGCTACAAAAAAGAAAGTATGTTTTCAAAGCCATGCCCTTCAGGCTAAACATAGCCCAAAGGATCTTCACGAAGATTGCAGAAGCAGTCGTGCAACAACTATGCCTGCAAGGCATACAGGTGGTGTCATACCTGGACGATTGGCTGGTGTGGGCAGCATCGGAAGCGGAATGCTTGCAGGCATCCAAGAAGGTGATCCAGTTCCTGGAACATCTAGGATTTAAGATCAACACCGAAAAGTCTCAACTATCTCCAGCTCAGAAGTTCCAATGGCTGGGCATACATTAGGACTTACAGTCACATCGCCTCTCCATCCTATTAAAGAAGAGGAGAGAGATAGCGGGATCTATCAAGAGACTCCTAAAATCCTGTTGGATTTCAAGATGTCAACAGGAGAGAGTGCTGGGCTCCCTCCAATTTGCTTCAGTGACAGACCCAGTGCTAAAAGCACAGCTGAAAGATGCTTCAGGAGTCTGGAGAAGATACGCATCAAATGCTTGAAGAGATTTAAGAAGACCACTACCGATTCGGCTACGATCACTTCTCAAGCCATGGTCAGAGGCCGCAAAGCTCAGAAGGTCAATACCTCTGCAACTGCCTCCACCCTCAGTCGTCATCCATACTGATGCATCACTGGAAGGATGGGGGGGGGGGGTGGCACTCCCATCAGTGCAGAGCTCAAGGAACTTGGTCCTCCCTGTTCAGGACTTTTCACATCAACATCTTGGAGGCCATGGCAGTCTTTCTTACATTGAAGAAATTGTCCCCTCGTCCTTCAGTCCACATAAGACTGATTCTGGACAGCGAAGTAGTGGTAAAATGTCTGAATCATCAAGGCTCAAGGTCGCCTCAATTCAACCAAGTGATGTTTGGCATCTTCCGACTAGCAGAAAAGAAGAATTGGCACTTAGCAGTTCACCTTCAAGGGTTCCGCAATGTGACAGCGGACGCTCTATCCAGGATAACTCCGATAGAGTCAGAATGGTCCCTAGACGCAAAATCATTCTCCTTCATCTTGCATCAAGTCCCAGAACTGCAGATAAACCTCTTCGCAACGAGCGACAACAAGAAAATTCCTCAGTACGTGGCTCCGTACGAGGACCCTCGAGCGGAAGCAGTGGACACCATGTCCCTGGACTGGAACAAATGGACCAGGATTTACCTGTTCCCTCTGCCCAACCTGCTGTTGAAGGTCCTCATCAAGCTAAGATTATTCCAGGGAACAGCAGCCCTAGTGGCTCCCAAGTGGCCCTGGAGCAACTGGTTCCGCTTGATTCTGGAGTTACAGCCGAGACTGATTCCTCTGCCGGATCCAGTCCTGTCTCAACAAGTTCAGAAGTCGACTGTCTTCGCTTCATTACAGAAAACCCAGGACCTTCATCTCATGATTTTCTCTCCCTAGCAGTTAAGAAAAGGTTCGGGATCTCGAAGGAAAGTATTGACTTCTTGGAGGAATATAAGTCAAAATCTGCCAGAAGGCAATATAAGTCATCTTGGAAGAAATGGGTAACTTTTGTCAAGGCAAAGAATCCAAAGGAAATCTCGATGGATTTCTGTTTGTCTTTCTTTATTCACCTTCATGAACAAGGTCTAGCAGCCAACACGATAACCATGTGTAAATCTGCCTTGACAAGACCTCTACTGTATGCCTTCCAGATAGACTTGTCTAATGAAATCTTTAATAAAATACCTAGGGCCTGTGCCAGACTTAGACCCGCAGCACCTCCAAGGCCCATCTCCTGGTCTCTTGATAAGGTGCTACATTTTGCCTCAAGTTTGGACAATGAGGCTTGCTCTTTGAAAGATTTGACTCAGAAAGTTATTTTCTTGTTGGCTCTAGCCTCAGTGGCTAGAGTTAGTGAGATAGTGGCCTCGTCTAGGGAAGAAGGCCATATCCAGTTTGCTGAAACAGGTGAGATAAATATCTTTCCCGACCCATCTTTTCTCGCCAAGAATGAGCTACCCACTAAGAGGTGTGGTCCCTGGAGAATCTGCCCTCTGAAGGAAGATTTCTCGCTGTGTCCAGTGGAGAGTCTAAAGGTCTATCTTCGCAGAACTTCAGACTTCAGGGGAGGACAGCCCTTTAAAGGGGAAACATCGGGTTCAAACCTGTCACTAAAACAACTAAGGGCGAAGATCACTTACTTTATTTGCAGAGCGGATCCTGACAGTACACCCGCAGCTGATGGACTTCCAGAATCTTTGCTCGTTTACTAGATGGAAGTCATCCAGAGTGCTCTTTAAACACTACGCGAAGTAAGTGCAGGAGCTCAAGCGTTACTTGGTAGCGGCAGGTAGTGTGTTAAAACCTGTCGCTTAGTGCTGCGAGGAACAGGGAATTATATGGGACGGTAATTCCGAAGGGTGTGCATGTTGGCACCTTATAGTGCAACATGGTAGTGAAATGTCATCAACATAACATTATGGACTGTTCCAATATACTAAGGTGATATAACATTGACTGAACACTAGTGCCATGTGTTTATTACACAAGTGTAAATAGATAAATTCTCAGAAAGACAGTAAAATTTCTGGTAAATTTTTTCATGTGAGGTGGCAAAGTTTTATTTTTTCAGATAAAACAAGCCTGCTGACCTAATTTATCATGTCCATGTTATTGAAATGATTTTTTTATTTGCCTTTTTTACATTATTGAAAATGTATGTTGAACCTTATTTATTGTTTAACAATAAATGATTAACTGTTTTGTGCGTCTTATTTCGCCCTAAACATTTATAATAAAATCTATATGTGAGCATTTATTTAACCCTTTATTCTGCATGATGTAATTGAACAAAAGTAATAATTTTGTTCCTACATTTATACAAACCTTTCTAGCTAGAGGTAACTTGTTCCAATACCTGATACAAACTTTGGCTAATGACATACAGTGAGATCTGCATGTCTCTTTTGAATGCTAGGTGGGTTACATAAGATATGCAACTTCGAGACTTTTTCCGAGTCTAGTTTGACTTTTCCCTGTAGGGGGCAGGAAGCACTAACATAGTATATGATTAGCAGAAATGACATATAACGGTAATGTCATAGGTCTCTTAGGTCTATAGGACTATGGAAAGATTGTCTTGAAGTCGAAAGGCATAACTGGGAAATCCACGATACATTAATGCTCTGGTAAACTTCCAACAGGACGACATGGCCTGAGCCCAAAAAACCGATTTTGAGCGAAGCGAAAAATCTCTTTTTGGGTGAGATAGCCATGTCGTCCTGATGGACCCGCCCTCCTTTCTATGAAAGGCCTTGGCAGGTTCCCTCCCGATAATATTGTATCTAAAAGTACCGGCTTAACGCTACAATGGAATAAAGATGGCCGACAATTATGGCGCCATCTGGGTACTCAAACAGTAACGGAGGAGGAGAATTTTGTAACGGCTCCTTTTTTATTTTGCCACTTTTCCCCCTCGAAGTGTAAACACTATGTGGGGTGCAGATTGCTATTTGGCGTGTCAAGAATACGTCCCCTGATATTATGCAATATCCTAAAAGGAAACTTTAAGGATATTCGCGCCAGAAGTTAGAATTCTGGAGACTTTTAGTTAAATTCTCTGGGAATATCACTGTAGTCAAATATACCCTACGGAGCTACTGGAAGGAACCTTCCATCAGGATGACATGGCTATCTCACCCAAAAATAGATTTTCCGCTCTGCTCAAAATTCGTTTTTTATCCCTCGTTTCAATGGTATCTTTCTCTATAGAATCGAACAATAAATAAGTGAGAAAAATGTACCTAAGTGTGAATAAGTACTGTATGTTTTTGAGTTATGAGCTCCTAAAGATTTGCAACAAATTTTCTAATTTTTCTTAAAGAAATCAAGATAACATTATTATGATAACTTTTATTGTTTATTCCTACATAAACGAGGTATTTAACCCCTCAGTTTACTATTACTATGTCAGGAGTTACCAACGATCTCTCATCGTTCCCAGTGTTTTATTTAGCATATTTCAGCTTTGTAATCTTATTCATGTTTCCCTCTCTTCTTGGTTCTTTTTTCTTGCTCTCTACTCACTTTTTGTTCTTTCTATGACCATAGTAACATTGGCCTTGATAAATAGTTCCTGAAGACGTTGTTAAAATGCAATGTACATACGAACTGCAAGTAAACTAACCCGTGCATTATAACTTATATACGTCTTTGGAAAATCTGGCTGTGTTCTAGTAGCTGTTAGTTTTCATTCACCTACCCTCTACCAATGCCTTCCATTTCTAACAGACGAACGAGCTTTCGAAACATAAGAGAGAGAGAGAGAGAGAGAGAGAGAGAGAGAGAGAGAGAGAGAGAGAGAGAGAGAGAGAAGAGAGAGAGAGAGGAGAGAGAGAGAGAGAGAGAGAGAGAAGTTATGAATCATTTTATACTGAGAGAATTTAACTTTGGAATGATAGCATTTGGATGATATAGATAGCAGTTCAAATAAGAAGAGAGAGAGAGAGAGAGAGAGAGAGAGAGAGAGAGAGAGAGAGAGAGAGAGAGAGAGAGAGAGAGAGAGAGAGAGATCAACCATCATTTGATTCTAAGAGTGAGTTGAACATTGGTATCATAGTATTTGTATAAATAACAGTTTGAAATAATTCGAGAGAGAGAGAGAGAGAGAGAGAGAGAGAGAGAGAGAGAGAGAGAGAGAGAGAGAGAGAGAGAGACAGACAGATGCAAAAATAAACAAAGACGATTCTGTCAAACTCAGTCATGCAGATGACACAGTGAGGATGACGTCATCATTTAAAGACTATTTGTTCTTTCTATGACCTTAGGTAACATTGGCCTTGCTATAAAGTTCCCGAGGACGTGAAAACACAATGTACATACGAACTGCAAGTAAACTAACACATGCATTATAACTTCTATACCTCTTTGGAATCTCTGGCTGCTGTTCTTATAGGAGTAGATTTCGTTCACCTACGCCCTACCAATGCCTTCCATTTCTGCCAGACGAACGAGATTTCGAAACATAAGTGAATATATATATATATATATATATATATATATATATATATATATATATATATATATATATATATATATATATATATATTTATTTATATATATGTGTGTGTGTGTGTGTGCATAAGTAAACACACAAAGACGATTCTGTCAAACTCAGTCATACAGACGACGCAGTAAGGATGACGTCATCATTTATAGATCGCTGTATCTTAGTTATTTATAAAAAATAATTGTCTGAAACTTCTGGAGAGCATGGACGATATGTTTATGCATACATAAAAGCAATAAAACGTATTTTCGATTTCTGAAAGCTGGTATGTCAAAACACCATGGTGGACGGTCCACTAGTAGAATAGACAAATATGTTTTGTAATGAAATATTTTGCGGGATTTTTCGATTCCAAAGTTTGGAATATGAAATGAATCAGCCTACATAAACCCACCATATGATGAGAAATCTGTTATACAGATATACATATTATTATTATTATTATTATTATTATTATTATTATTATTATTATTATTACTAGCCAAGCTACAACCCTAGTTGGAAAAGCAAGATGCTATAAGCTTTAGGGCTCCAATAGGGAAAAATAGCCCAGTGAGGAATGGAAATAAGGAAATAAATAAATGATGAGAATAAATTAACCATAAATCATTCTAAAAACAGTAACAACGTCAAAAGAGATATGTCCTATATCAACTATTAACAACGTCAAAAACAGATATGCCATGTATAAACTATAAAATGACTCATGTCCGCCTGGTCAACATAAAAACATTTGCTCTAACTTTGAACTTTTGAAGTTCTACTGATTCAACTACCTGATTAGGAAGATCATTCCACAACTTGGTAACAGCTGGAATAAAACTTCCAGAATACTGTGTAGTATTGAGCCTCATGATGGAGAAGGCCTGACTATTAGAATTAACTGCCTGCCTAGTATTACGAACAGGATAGAATTGTCCAGGGAGATCTGAATGTAAAGGATGGTCAGCGTTATGAAAAATCTTATGCAACATGCATAATGAACTAATTGAACGACGGTACCAAAGATTAATATCTAGATCAGGAATAAGAAATTTAATAGACCGTAAGCTTCTGTCCAACAAATTAAGATGAGAATCAGCAGCTAAACCCAGACAGGAGAACAATACTCAAAACAAGGTAGAATGAAAGAATTAAAACATTTCTTCAGAATAGATTGATCTCCCAAAATATTAAAACTTTCTTAATAAGCCAATTTTTTGTGCAATTGAAGAAGACACAGACCTAATGTCTTTCTCTGTCAAGAATCACACATAAAATTTTAAAAGAGTCATACAAATTTAAAGAAACATTATCAATACTGAGATCCGGATGTTGAGGAGCCACCGTCCTTGACCTACTTTCAATCATACTTTGAGTTTTGTTAGGATTCAACTTCATACCCCATAATTGGCACCATGCACTTAGTTTAGCTAAATCTCTATTAAGGGATTCACCAACCCCAGATCTACATTCAGGGGATGGAATTGATGCAAAGAGAGTAGCATTATCAGCATATGCAACAATCTTGTTTTCTAGCCCAAACCACATGTCATGTGTATATAGTATGAAAAGTAATGGGCCAAGAACACTACCCTGTGGAACACCGGATATCACATTCATATACTCATTATGGTGCCCATCAACAACAACTCTTTGAGATCTATTACTTAGAAAATCAATAATAGTGCTAAGAAACGACCCACCCACTCCCAACTGTTTGAGTTGGAAAATAAGGGCCTCATGATTAACACGGTCAAAGGCAGCACTAAAATCAAGGCCAATCATACGAACTACCTAACCACAATCAAGGGATTTCTGTACAGCATTGGAAATATATTACTAAATCCACGATGTACTGAGATCACAATATATGAACGCAATATGGTGAGGGATTATTGTAAATATTAGTTATCTTGATACATACATACATATATATATATATATATATATATATATATATATATATATATATATATATATATATATATATATATATAAAAAAACACGCACACAACATATATATAAATACATATATATATATATATATATATATATATATATATATATATATATATATATATATATATATATATATATATATATATATATATATATATATATATATATATATATATATATATATATATATATAGTTGAAATTATCTATTTCAGATTTGAAAAGAACTACACATATCCTTGTATGGATTCTTTCTCATAAATTCTGCATATGAAAAATTACCCACATTATGTTATGTAATGTTATGTAACAAACTATCTTTTGATATTCAGTGTCAAAAGATTGGCTCACGAGCAAATATAATAATTGTCAATGTTGGTAATTGCAAAAGAAAACTGTCAAAATTCTATTTAACCTCATCTATTGCTGCTTTGTTCCAGATCAGCTAATTGTCTCCCATTCTTGAAGGCTTCTTGTAACTCTGTTTCTACGCAAGTGTCCCCTTATTTCAGAATATATACCATATGATAAATAATTTCATTATTACTCCATGAAATTATAATTCTCTGAAAATTTAATCGATATTTCTTTTCTTCTTATATTTATAATACAAAAGTTTTATATATATATATATATATATATATATATATATATATATATATATATATATATATATATATATATATATATATTTAAAAGGATTAGTGCTGAAATT
>NC_090734.1:65703361-65705861 GCF_036898095.1 Palaemon carinicauda
TCGACTGATATTTCAAGTGTATTGTATTAATATAAATATTTGTCTGATACAAATTTTTTTAAATGGCCCTGTGAGATTTAGGTTAAAACACTGAAGTGTATTTATTTTGGCTTAACTGTCCGGTTACCTTGCATGATTCAAAGACGTAAGTGTATCAGTTACTTTTATGTAAATTTCATAAGGGATTTAATCATTAGTGTTAAAGTTTTAACAATTTTCATTATTTATCAAAATTAAATATTTTCTATAAATTAATATCCAGTGAAACAAGAGATTGTATACTTTTCATAGCGAAATATTTTCTTGTCTTAGTCTAAAGTTTTGTTCAGATTTGATATTTCGAGTAATTTAATTTTGGTGTTAATCCTTTTTGCTTTAGTGCTGTAACTTTTTGTAAAGAGTGTATTATTTTGATCACCATTATTTTGAATAGTTCTTATAAAATAATTACCCAGTTTTGTTTTGAGTGTACGCAAGAGACCTTTGACTATTCAGTGTATTTATATATTGCCATCTGGGAGTTGCATAATTTTCTTAGTGCTCGAGTATTAATTTTCATGTATAACAGATTTATCCAAAAATAAACAGATGAGTTTGGAACTGATATATATTTTTGATGCCAAGACCCTTGGGATCAAGCGAGTCTGTTTTAAATAGTGGTGATAACAGGGTTGTGTTTTCATTAAAGGTTTGAACAGATAAGTGTTGATAGGATTTTGTGCATTGTTAGGATATATTTCTTGTGTAGAGGTAAAAGTTTTGTAAAGTACAAGATGAAAATTCAATATCCAAGAGTTTTTGAAAAACCCAATTGTTCATGAATTGTCAGAAGCTAATGTAACTAAAGCTCAGTGGCTCTCTATTTTATTGGCATGTGGTGGCCATGCAACGACTGGGATGATTAAAGCTCAGTTTAAGTGTCTAGCCTTAGAAGCGTTGATAAACTCAGGAAAGTTGTCGTAAGAATTCTGAAGCAGAATTTGTAGGGAAACAAGGACTAGTTGACCCACAAACTGAAGGAATGAAAGCAGCCAGGAATGTAGAGGCTAAGATTCGACGAATTGCTGTGGAAGAGAATTTGATTAAGTAGAAGAGGGTGGCAAAAGAGAGAGAAGAAGCACGACAAGACGGGAAGAAAGAGAGAGGGAAGAAACCAGAGATTGCAAAACATGCAAGGGAAATGGGAGCAAGACGAGAAGAAAGAGAGAGGGAGGAAAGCCCGAGAAACCACAAAACATGCGAAGGAAATGGTAGCAAAACAAGAAGAATGAGAGAGAGAGAGAAGAGAGAGAACGAGAGGGAGTTGGAGTTGTTGAATGCTCGTACAAGGACCGCAATGCAGACAGAGATGACCTCTGCTATGCACGATCCAGTGTTTAATGTGACGAATGCACAGAGGTTAATTCCAAAATTCACAGCGGTTCCTAATGAGGTCTTTGATCATTTTGAAACGGCTGCATCGATGATGGAATCTAGATGATAAATGGTCTTTGTTATTGCAGAGTGTTTTGATTAGAGAAGGACGCAGTGCATATCTTTCCTTGTCTCAGGACCAGAGGAAGGAGTATCAAGAAGTGAAAAGGAGCATTCTACAAGTGCATTAGATGACCCCTGAATACTATAATGAAAGATTTTGAAGTTTTTGGAAGGACGAGAAAATGACTTTCCTGGATTACACCTATAAGGTACGATGATGTTTTAAGAGAGGGATAGAGGCTGCTAACGTGAGAGAGATGGCTGGTTTAGAAGAATTGATAGTGCTAGAACAATATCTACGAGGAATTCCTGAACATATTCGAACGTACTTGAGAGGGGGAAAGGGGAAGAAACTTGATAGAGCCGCTTGGCTGAGAGAAGACTATAATATTTTCAGTCATAAACCCTCCTCTGGTATGAAGTTTCAACCGTCATTCCGACCAATTGTCAAGTATTCGCCGAACCATGGAAACCAGTTCAGTGATAATGATGTAAACAAGTTCAATATTACAGCTGGAGTACCACTGGTACTGTTCCAAAGCAGAATGCAATAGTACCACAGCAACAATTATCGAATCGTCCTCCTTCAGGTATCGTGAAAAACATGCAAAAGGTTAATATTGTCTGTTTTAAGTGTGGCAAGTGAGGCCATATCAGTAAGGAATGTTGGCCGAACCAACCAAAAGCAGATGTCCAAGTGGTTAAGGATTATCTAACTTCATAGAATGAAAGACGAAGAAGCTACCGGGAATAACCGATGAAGAAAATAAGCCAGCTAACGTTTACACGACGAACAGGATAACCCCATACAGCGGGAATTCATTTAAGCTGTACATTATTGGAGGTATGTTAGCTGCAATAGACAGGAGTGAGCCAACCCCGGTCAAGATATTGCGTGACACAGGCAGTAACCATAGTGTAGTGACATGGGTTGTGCAACTGTTGGTGGAACAGTCTCTCACAGGAGACTCGGTCATTTTGAAAGGAATAGGAGGTGAGGAGGTTACCCCTATTTGCCGTTTGA
>NC_090734.1:65710861-65733361 GCF_036898095.1 Palaemon carinicauda
TTACATTGGTCTAAGATTTCTTCACCATTCCCTTTACAACGTGTTTCAGTTACAGCCAAGATATCCAAACTATATTTCATAAATTCTTCTCCGCTTGCTGTAACTGTAATCTGATTCATGGTTCGAACATTCCAATTACCAGTTCTCATTTTTTCTGGAGCATTTATAAAACCGAGAGATTTTTAGCACCCCGCTATGCCCGGGACTGTGGTCCATTCTATCATTGTAGCTTTCCATAGATTGCAGGATTAAATATCAAACTACACAAACATACACAAACATATATATATATATATATATATATATATATATATATATATATATATATATATATATATATATATATATATATATATATATATATATATATATATATATATATATATATATATATATATATATATATATATAGTATATATATATTCTTACGAAATTGGTCTTGTGTAGAGTAAATACAGTAGTTTATTCATGATTTTATTTGTTTTCAATTGCACATTGAAGAGAGATTAGCCAGTTATTAAGATGAGTTCCTGTCGTGTAGATTTAAGTTTATTATGTAAATTATATGAGTCTTTCGTCGTTAATTTCATTGTATTCTTAATTCAAGTCAGTATATGTAAATTTACGTTATTTTTAAGAATTAACTTTTTATTTTACATATTTTTGTTACGAAGTCTTTCGTAATATTTTTGAGAGTGTTATGTGACCATACAAGATAGGAACAAGGCCTTATGTAATGTTCTTTTATATTTTTATGAGGCATTGCTTCATTTTTGGGAGAGAATATGTAATATGACACGTGCTCTGGAAAATTCGCAAAAAACCTAGTGATAAGATGTTATCTTTTTTATTATTTCGGGGACAAAGAGTGGGCAGAGCTAGCTGACAGAGTCGCCTCGCTGTGCATGATAGCCCAGAAAACTTAGGATTCGTCTCCCTGTTACGTGAGTACGAGTTCGAGAGAGCAATACTTGGTAACTCTGACGCCTTAGCCCAGCCCCACGCTTCCGAAACTCTCTCTCCTGGAATCTTCTGTAAGTAGTTAAGTCTCTTATAAAGACGACCCCCAGGGTTGCGTAGATAGATAGAGACTTCCAGCCTTAAGACAACAATCTTCCCCTCTCTCTCACTCTCGCATGCAGCTCTGTGTATTGTTTTAAAAGTGTTCAGTGCAATAACGAACTTTTGGTGTGACGAGTTTTTGTAATCATAGTGAGTAGTTATAAAAAGTCTATTAGAGATTTTGTAAGCGCCCCTGTAGGAAGGTGATAGGTTCATGTATTGTGATCTGGTTATCTATTTTCATTGTGTCAAACTTGTATATTGTATTCAGATTTAATTTCAAGTGGAACACGTGACTGTATAATTTTCAGAGTGTAATAATCTATTTTAATATTTATTCAGATTTAATAACGCAAGTCAAGTAATTATATAATTTTCAGATCGTAACATTTTTGTCTTAATCTAAGTTTTGCTCAGACTTATATTTCAAGTGATTTATTTTGATTTTATGTAAATTCTTTTCGAAGTATTGCAATTTATAAAGACTATATTTAATTTTGTGAAGATTGTATTATTCCAATTAATAAAAGGTATCATTGATTTATAGACAAAATTACCGGGAATTCAAAGCTAACCTGTTCCAATTGTTTTCCTCGCAATTTTGCCATATTTACAATGTAATAAACTACCTGGTCATCTGCATTCATTTGTGCATTATTCTCTATGAGCAATTACTTACAGTATGGGTCGGAGAAATTAATTTTCACCCAACTACCTCCAGAGCAAACTTGTGCAGAACAGTCTTTTTTGTACATTGGATAGCCATGTTGATACCAATCTCCATCATAAAAACAGCCTGGGAAAAGACAAAATTCAGTCAACAAAGGCAATAATAATAATAATAATAATAATAATAATAATAATAATAATAATAATAATAATAATAATAATAATAACAATAATAATAATAATGAATGTAAAGAATCTGGTTAGATATACCGTATCATGATTCTTTCCTCTACGGATTACACGTTTAATTCCCTGTCTTGAAATTTGCTTTTATACCATACATGACACCGAATTTAGATTCTTAGGTTTACAATTAAAATTGCACACACAAAGATACTAACGCGTGTGAATGTTTTCATATTAAAGTACTAGTAAATAATGCTATGATTACCTATTTTCTTCATACAACAGTGTCTGGAAATAGTTTGCCAGATAAGTGGGTGGCACATTTTTAAAAATCTCTTTTCATTTAAAAGAGAATAATAAGAAGACGTATTTTAGGATGGAAATGTTGAAGATGCTGCTCTGAATTTAGTATAAATCCTAATAGAACTCAAAGTATGATTGTAAGTAGGTCAAGGACAGTGGCTCCTCAACCTTGTATGACTTTAAACTTTAGGTGTAATTCTCGACAGCAAATTTGCTTTTGATAAAGGCATTAGGTCTGTGTCTTTTTCAATTACACAAAAAATTGGCTTATTGAGAAAGTCTTGTAAGATTTTCGGTAATCAATCTATTCTGAAGAAGTGTTTAAATTCTTTTATTCTACCTTGTTTCGTTTATTGTTCTCCTGTCTGGTCTTCAGCTCCTGATTCTCATCTTAATTTGTTGGACAGGAACTTACGGTACCACCCGTGTGTCATACGAGCGTACATAATTACGACATTTCTCTTTTTGTATATATTACCCTTTGTATCTTTGCTCTCCCCTCGCACTGAGAGCAACGTGTAATAACATGTTTGCCTACTTCATTGTTAACTGTTAACAGAACTGGTTGCAGGTTGGACAAGAAATAGCATGTTGTATTTTGTGACTTTCTTACCGGGACTTGGTATGTATATAAACTCGATGTTTTCTAATAAAGTTACTCAGTTGCTTTCATCTCGCCTTTTGAGTCACAACCAACTCTTGGCTCATCACATTGGTGACCCCAGAAGTTGACTCACTCCTCCTGTCTTCCTCCCCTCACTGGTACAATGGCGGACTCCCCGGAAGTTGGCGCCACCCCATTCAAACTTTCATCGTTTGCCATTGGAGAGGCGTTTGCTTGGTTTCAGCGCGCAAAAGTCCAGTTCCGCATCAAGGGCGTGACTCGCTCAACCACCAAAGCGGATTATGTTCTCGCGGCGATACCCGAGGACACCTTCCCGGAAATCTCCGACTGGCTTTGTGAACAAAGAGACACCCCAATAGCGTATGACGCCCTCAAAACATACCTTCTGCAGCAGTACTCGCCATCGCCAGCCGCCCGTGTAGCAAAGCTTTTTCAACTCTCTCAACAACCGTTGTGGGACCAAAGGGCTTCGCTCACCCTCAGGAAAATGACCAGTATTGCTCGCCTGCAACCTGCCGCAGACGGCTCTCCTCATGAGGTGAACCTACTTCATGCCGTTTGGGTACACCATTTATCCGAACCTGTACGTGCTGCCATACCCGATGTCGATAATTTATCCATAAAGGACTTGATGACCAAAGCCGACGCCCTTATAGACAGCCACTTCACGACCTTCAAGACCTCCATCAACGCCTCAACGAAGAGGACACCTATTCAGCGTCAACCAAAGCTGACATGAATGCTGTAGGACACACACGCCTACCCCGTGACGTGCCGGAGCGGCGACAAAGCCACCCATCACCCACCACTCGCTCGCGCCCCAACCAACGACTTCTGCAGCCACTTACTGCAGCCCATTGGCCGCAGTTTTGCTAGTTCCACTCCAGATTCGTGGCTGTTACAAAGAAATGTGCCAAAGATTGTCAGTGGCCAAAAAACGTGTAAGTAGACCATCGCTCATGGCGGTGGCCTCCCGTGTTTCAAATCTTTTCTTTTTACATGATGCAGGAATGGGCGTGCGATTTTTGGTAGACATGGGTGCTTATCGTTCTTTTATGCCAAGGAAACTCTTCAGGACATGATGTAGTTTGTCTTAGTCTGCCAACGTCCGCCTGGTAGTTGCCAACGTATCTGCGATACCCACCTATGGTTAGGAGAACCTCACATTATCGTTTAGAAATGGCAAATTTAATTTGAAGTTTCTCGTTGCTGACGTCACATTGCCAATCCTCGGTGCAGATTTCTTCTCTTATTTCCATCTTCTGGTCGATGTTGCCCACCGACGATTGGTCAACGCAGACTCGTACTTGTCAACACCTCTTAAACCCGCCCCCCCAACCTTGCTCTCCACATCAGCGCACCCATGGATGCCTATGCCCACCTCCTCACGTCGTACCCAGAAATTTTCCTTCCAGAACTTCACCAAACGCCCACGGCTCCTACCAACCATGGTATTTATCACCATATAAAGACGACGGGACCCCCAGTCTTCGCCAAATTCAGACGTCTGGCACCGGATCGATTGGCAGCTGCCAAACAGATGTTTGCCGAAATGGAAGAAATGGGCCTTTGCCAAAATGCTTCCAGCCCATGGTCGTCACACTTACACATTGTCCTGAAGAAAGACGGCTCCTTCTGTCCATGTGGGGATTACAGGCACCTGAACATGCAAACAGAACGGGATCACTACCCCCTCCCAAACATTGCCGACGTGACCTCCTAACTGCACAGAGCAAAGGTTTTCTCCACGCTTGACCTTCTGAAGGGGTATTATCAGGTGCCTATGAACCCAGAAGACATCCCCAAGACTGCCATCACCATTCCCTTTGGTACATAAACCTTCAATTACTCCTGTTTTGGCCTTCGTAATGCTGGGGCTACTTTTCAACGTCTCATGGATGGCATCTTATGGGACCTCCCCTTCTGTGTATGTTACGTGGAAGGCATACTTGTTATCTCTTCCTCAATAGAGGAACACCTCCGTCACCTGCTCACTGTGCTCGACTGCCTGCAACAAAATGGACTTGTAGTCCGGTACGACAAGTGTACCTTTGGCGCCAACGAAGTGTCGTTTTTAGGGCACCGCATCACTCCTGAAGGATAACATCCCCTCCCTGAGAAGGTATCAGCCGTTCAGAACTTCCCCACGCCCTAAACCGTCAAACCACTGTAGGAATTCTTGGGCATGATCCCCTAATATCAATTTTTTCTGCCAGTCATTGCTGCCACTCCTACTCCCCTCTATGCCTCCTTTAAGGGCAAGCCAAAAGACCTGAAGTGAGGTCCCCTTCAAGAAGCAGCCCTCTGCAACGCAAAGAATGCCCTATTAACAGCTGTTGCTCTCACTTTTCTTGTCCCTCATGCCCCTCTCCTTCTCTCCACGGATGCCAGTGACGTCGCTATTGGTGCAGTACTTGAACAGGTGGTCAACGGCTCACCCCGCCCATTGGCCTTCTTCAGCAAAAAACTGTCCAAGGCAAAATCGGGCTATTTTACCTTCGATCGCGAATTGCTGGCGGTGTACTTGGCTGTCCGTCACTTTCACCATTTCTTAGAAGGTACCCCTTTCGTCATTTGCACAGACCACATGCCTCTGTTGCAGGCCTTCACTCGACAGTCTGACGCCTGGTCCACCCGTCAATGCTAACATCTCTCCGCCGTGGCTAAATACAATTGCACCCTTCAACACGTCCCTGGGAAAATGAATCCCGTTGCCGATGCCCTGTCAAGAAACACGTTGGCCGCTATTCAAATGGGATTGGATTACAACGCCTTGGCTGATGCCCAACGACAGGAGCCAGAGTATCAAGCATGTAGGACATCGTGCACTTCCCTCCGTTGGGAAGACGTCCCCTCGACGACTCCAACACCAGCCTCTTCTGTGATATTAGCACTGGTAGACCGTGACCGTGGATTCCTGCTCCCCTGCGCCGACAGGTGTTTGATTTCATTCACGGCCTTTCACATCCATCACACCGTTCTACTGCACAGCTGCTGAAGACGAAATTTATTTTTTCACGGCATTTCTAAGGATGCTAATGATTGGGTCCGCGCGTGTACTTCTTGCCAAACTTCCAAAGTACATCGACACACGGATTCAGGAATGGGCACCTTTCCTCAACATCAGCATCGTTTCGCCCACATTCACGTCGACATTGTAGGCCCCCTACACACATCACAAGGACATCGTTACCTGTTTACCATCAACGACCGCTCCACTTGTTGGCCTAAAGCCATTCCCATGGAAACTGCAACGTCCGCCTCATGTACATCTGCCTTACTCTCGGGATAGATAGCAAGATTTGGTATCTATGAACATATTACTTCTCACAGGGGTACCATTTTCACCTCTCCATTATAGGCATCATTAGCGAATCTCCTGGGCATCACCCTACATCAGACAACGGCCTACAACTCCACTGCCAATGGAATGGTTGAACGTTTTCATCGCACCCTTAAAGCAGCTTTGATGTCCCGCTGCAAGGACTCCAACTAGTTTACTCAGATTCCCTGGGTCCTCCTGGGACTAAGGACCACTCCTAAAGATGCCCTGGACATCTCGGCAGCTAAAATGGTGTATGGCAACCTGATGGTCGTCCCTGCCGAATTTTTTCCTTCTGCAACCTCCTCCGACAATCTCCAGTGCATACATCACGCCGTTGGAAAATTTACTCCTTGCCGCCAGACTTACAAGCCCCCAGTGAAGCATCACATACCGACAGACTTGCACTCTGCAACGCACATCTTCCTACGCATGTCTTCCCCCTTACACAGGCCCTTTCCTTATGATCTGACGCAATCCAAAAGCATTGCTACTAAACATTGGTGGTAAAGAAGACTGGGTCTCCATTGATCGTCTAAAACCTGCTTATCTCCTGCCAGATGGCCCGCCTACAGTTCACCTCTCTAGATCAGGGTGCCCTATTTAAAATGTACAGTATGTCATTTTTAGGGGGGGAGCCTTGTACCACCCGTGTGTCACACAAGCGTACATAGTAACGACATTTCTCCTTTTTGTAACTATTATCCTTTGTATCTTTACTCTCCCCTTGCACTGGCAGCAACTTGTAATAACATGTCTGCCTATTTCATTGTTAACTATTAACAGAACCGGTTGCCAGTTGGACAAGAAATCGCATGTTGTATTTAATGACCTTACCGGGACTTGGTGTGTTTATAAACTCGATGTTCTGTAATAAAGTTACTCAGTTGCTTTCATCTAGCCTTTTGAGTCACAACCTACTCTTGGCCCATCACAATATTAATCTCTGGCACCATCGTTCAATTAGTCCATTAAAGTTTTTTTATAGTTCTGACCATCCTTTACTTTCAGATCTTCCCGGACAATTCCATACTGTTCCTAATACTAGACATGCAGTTAATTTCAAAAGTCAGACAATTGAGGCTCAATACTACACAGTACTCTAGAAGTTTTATTCCAGCTGTGACCTAAATTAGTTATAGAATGATCTTCCTAATCAAATAGTTGCATCAGTAGAACCTCAAAAGTTCAAATTTGCAGCAAAAGTTTTTATGTTGAACAGGCAGGCATAAGTCTTTTTATAGTTTATATATGAAATATCTGTTTTAATTTTGTTAGTGTTTTTGAAATATTTTATTCTAATTGTTAAATTTTTCTTATATCGTTTATTTATTTCCTTATTTCCTTTCCTCACTGGGCTATTTTCCCTGGGTTTATAGTATCTTGTTTTTCCAACTATGGTTGTAGCTTAGCTAGTAATAATAATAATAATAATAATAATAATAATAATAATATATACAGTACACATAATTATATCTTCATCTCTCTCTCTCTCTCTCTCTCTCTCTCTCTCTCTCTCTCTCTCTCTCTCTCTCTCTCTCTCTCTCTCTCTCTCTCTATATATATATATATATATATATATATATATATATAAATATATATATATATGCATATATATATATATATATATATATATATATATATATATATATATATATATATGAATATATATATATGAATATATATATATATATATATATATATATATATATATATATATATATATATATATATATATATATATATATATATATATATATATATATATATATATATATATATGTATATGTATATATATATATATATATATATATATATATATATATATATATATATATATATATATATATACATATATATATATATATATATATATATATATATATATATATATATATATATATATATATATTTATACTGTATATATAAATGCTTACTTTATATGTATGTGTATATATATATATATATATATATATATATATATATATATATATATATATATATATATATATATATATATATATATATATACAGAGAGAGAGAGAGAGAGAGAGAGAGAGAGAGAGAGAGAGAGAGAGAGAGAGGGAGGGAACTAATGTGGAAGGTAAATGAAGATAAAACTATGACAATCTGTAGTTATATCAGAAACATTCATCGATCGTGGCGATGTCATTATTATTATTATTATTATTATTATTATTATTATTATTATTATTATTATTATTATTATTATTAGCGAAAATCCAACTGAAGTTGAAAAAGCAGGATGATATAAACCAAAAGGTTCAAAGATGAGAAATAGTCCAGTGAGGAAAGGATATAATAAACGAGAAAAATCTAATCCATAGTACACAAGCTATGGCACTACCCAATACTAAAAACTCTAATCCAAGACACTGAAAGACCATGGTACAGAGGCTATGGCTCTACCCAACTCTATCAAACAATGTTTAGCTTTTGGAGTGTCGTTCTGTTAGAACGCCTGCATACCATAGCTAAAGAGTCTCTTTTATTTAAGTAAAAATTAGCCACTCAGCAATTGTTGTGCAGTAGTTTACCCTTTGACTAAAGATTTTTTTTTTCTGTTATCTTGATATTGTTAGGTTTATAAGGAACAAGGAGAATGCGTACAGAGTAGGACAGAATATTCGGGTAATCAAAGGAGAAATTAACCGTATTTAGAGAGGGATCCAATGTAGTACAATATGGCCAGTCAAGGGAACCAATAACTCTCCAGCTGAAGCATCTCTAGATTTATTTGGACAAGGGGCGATTCATTCACGTACTGAGTAGAGCCGATTTATGTCAGATAAGGTAAGTACTTTGTAAATCTCAAATTTTATGGTATATGATAACTTATATCAGAATATTGATAGGCCTACATGCCTGCGTTAAAATTATGTAAACGTAAAACTTTGCCGATTGTCTTGGATATTCACATTAAACAATTTACGGAGGTTAACAAAACTTTGTTAAAAACGTTATTAAAGGAGATATATGCTGAGTGAATTTTGCCAGTCCACTGAATATTGTCCCTTCAAATACTGATTAATTTTTCACAGTTTCACAAGTAAGCAATTTCATTCAAAGCAAGGTTATAGTTATTATATTTTTTTTTGTTGGTAGAGTAATCCTGTTATATATATATATATATATATATATATATATATATATATATATATATATATATATATATATATATATATATATATATGTATATATATATATATATATATATATATATATATATATATATATATATATATATATATATATATACATATATATATATATATATATATATATATATATATATATATATATATATATATACTTGTAGAACTTGCTAAAAGAAACAATTTCAAAATCATGAACACCTTTTATAAAACAGAACATAGAAAATGGACATGGAGAAGCCCACGTGAAGAATCGAAAAATGAAATAGATTTTATTCTCAGTGAAAAAGTAAATTTAGTTAAAGCTGTAATAGTGTTGAACAAGTTAAAGTCAAGCGACCATAGAATGGTGAGAAGGAAAATTCATTTATATATAAGAAAACAAATATTAAAAATAATTTTTAAGAAAGAAAATAAACGCTCCTGTACTGAGAGAAAAATCTGATGAGCTTAGTTTAGCAATACAAAATAGGTACTCCCATCTACATGATGACATGGAAGCAAGTAGAGAAGAAACGGACAGTAATTTAAGAAAATTTGTATTAGAATCAGCACGAGAGATAGGTAAAGAGGTACTAAACAACATCAAGGAAAACTATCAGGAAAGCTAAAAATAAAGAAAAAAAGGAAAAAAATAAACTAATAAAGAAGAGATTTGAAGTGGGGATAAAATCCATGAGAGATGAAACGGAGTTTTCTGAACTATCCAAAAGAATAAACAAAATAAAAAACCAAGATAATTGTAAACGCAATCAAACCACAATAGAAGAAACACTTAAGAAAGGAAGAAACATCAAATTGATGAAAAGAAGACTTGATGTTTGATTTAAAGGAAGACAATGGAAATATTATCCACACTAGAGATGAAGTGATGAAATTTGCGGAGGATTTCTATACAATGCTATACAATAGTGATACAAAAAATAACTTCAACAATAGAAATAATGAAATACCTGAGCCGGTACCAAAAGTAACAATGTGGAGAAGTAAAAAAAGCATTATGAGGCATAGCAGCTGGGGAAGATGGCCTAGCAAATGATTTAATAATAGATGGAGAAGATTTCATACAAGTAAAACTGGCTGATCTCTTCACCAAATCTCTGCAAGAATGCTCTATACCTACGACTTCGCAAAAGCTTCGTCATTATACTAATTCACAAAAACTACCGCCCAATAAGTTTACTCTCCGTAATATATAAAATATTTCCTAAGATCATATTAGGGCAAATAGAAAGACAGCTAGGCATTAAGCAACCAAGAGAGCAGGCAGGCTTAAAAAGTGGGTATTCAACAACTGACCATATCCGTGTAATTAACCAGAGAATGGAAAAATCAACAGAGTTTGACAAACCACTATGTATGGCATTTATAGACTATGAGAAAGCTTTTGATTCTGTTAAAACATCAGCACTAATGGAAGCCATTGGAAAACAATGAATAGAAGAATCTTATGCTAGAACACTTCAAGATATCTATACAGGAAGTACAGCAATCCTAAAACTATAAGAAGATAGTGAAACTATCCCCATGGAGGAAGGAGTTAGACAGGGAGACCCCATTTTTCCTAAATTATTCACAGCTTGTCTAGAAGATTTTAAGAACTGAGTTTATGAAAATGTAGGAATTAATATTAATGGGGATTGCCTTAACAGCGTAGTAGTATTTAGTGAATCATATGAAGAATTACAAAAGATCATAGAAGATTTGAATAGAGGGAGCAGAAATGTAAGAATCTGAGAAAAACTAAGATAATGTTCAATGAAAAAGCAGAGACAACCGATAGAGGTTATGGACGAGCCTTTGGAGATTGCTAATGAATATTCGTACTTAGACAGACAGGAAGTGTTTCCCCAGAACACAAGTCCGAAATCAAAAGAAGGATAAGCTTGGAATGAGCATTTGGTAAACAATATGAGATTATTAAAATTAAAATCCCACTTTCTCCAAAAAGAAAAATATTCAATGAGATGGTCCTAACAATATTACCATATGTATAAAAAACTTAGAGCCTTACTAAAGCCTTAGATTCTTAGAACATAAGCTGGTTGCAACTCAAGGACCTGTCGAAAGAATAATGATGCGAATAACACTAAGAGACAGAAAAAGAGCAACATGGATACGAGAGCAAGCTAAAGTAGAGGATATTCTAACAACATATAAGAAAAATAAATTGACATAGGACATATACTAAGAATAGATGGTCATTAAGAATGACAAAATGGGTCTTTAGATATTATAAAAGAAGCAGAGAAAGGAAGAGAAGAGAATGGATTGACGAACTAAGAAAGTTTGAAGACGTGGACTGACACAGAAAGACCTAAACGCCGCGAGTGGCAGGACATGTTAGAGGCCCTAGTCCTGAATTAAATTTGAATTAAAAGAGCTTCAACATGTTTCGTCTATGTATATCAGACATTGATATAAATTTGTTCATATGATTAAAATCTATTGATTGATTTACCAGTGTCATGTTTAAAAACAGCGCTGTTTTCATTTCCTCTTTATAATGGAATCTCTATGTTCTCTTTTTCTTCTTTCGAAATCTACCACTCTCTTATGTACACTTCTGTAATCTGTCCGGAAGTTGGCTGTCCTAAATTTAAGGTTTACAGGAAAAAAAAAAAAAACTCATTCAGATTCATATATACATGAATTTTCAAACATTGCAAAATTCTAAGAACTTTAATATTTATCAAAGTGATTTTGAATTAGTTTTGTTTTTTAAATAATATTATCAAAAACAATATAACGAGTGTTAAGGAAGTGTTAAACGATGTAAAACAAAACACCATGAATGCTGATAATTTTTGTTAAGTTTGTAACGGGTTTTCCATTTTTACATGGTCCCTTCAAACGCTCAATAATTTCCCTTTTTTTTCATAAATTGTTGGTTATTTTATTTATCATACATACACGGAAAGTAGTGTATTTTAATATATATATATATATATATATATATATATATATATATATATATATATATATATATATATATATATATATATATATAAAATAAGCCATATATATTAACACATTATAGTCTGAATTCTCTTAACAACCTCGGGATCAGAGCCCCAGGCCAAATCACTCAAAGACTATAGTATCTGTTCGGCCGGGCTTCGAACCCTGGTCCGGGATACTTGTGTAACATTGACCATACCACTCAACCACGAAGAAAGATAAAATTCCATGAAAATTCTTCTCTACATATAAGTGTCGAATTCTGGTTTTTGTACTTAGAATTGAAATCAACCCATCTTCACCATCATAGCTAATTGGTAGGTTTGTGACTTGGCATTCAATTAAGGATAAATTTTGCACATTTAAACGTGTTTTTCATATTTCAAATAAGCCATATATATTAACAGATTAAAGTCTGGATTCTCTTAACAACCTCGGGATCAGAGCCCCAGGCCAAATCACTCAAAGACTGTAGTATCTGTCTGGCCGGGCTTCGAACCCTGGTCCAAGATACTTGTATGACATTGACCAAACCACTCAGCCACAAAGAAATGTAAAAGTCCATGACAATTCTTCTGTACATATACCTGTCGAATTCAGGTTTTTTGTACTTAGAATTGAAATCAACCCATCTTCATCATTGTAGCTAATTGGAAGGATTGTGACTTGGTATTCGATTAATGATAAATTTTGCACATTTAAACGTGTTTTTCATATTTCAAATAAGCCATGCCGGGCTTTGAACCCTGGTCCAGGATACTTGTGTGACACCGACCATACCACTCACCCACGAAGAAGGATAAAAGTCAATAACAATTCTTCTGTACATATACCTGTCAAATTCAGGTTTTCTATACTTAGAATTGAAATCAACCCATCTTCACCATCGTAGCTAATTGGTAGGTTTGTGACTTAGCATTCCATTAATTGTAGATTTTACACATTTAAATGTGTTTTTCATATTTCAAATAAAGTCTTTGAGTGATTTGGTCTGGGGCTCTGATCCCGAGGTTGTTAAGAGAATCCAGACTTAACGTGTTAATATACATGGCTTATTTGAAATATAAAAAACACGTTCAAATGTGCAAAAGTAATCATATACATATATATATATATATATATATATATATATATATATATATATATATTTTTGGGCTCAAGCCATGTCGTCCTGATGGAAGTTCCTATAGGGTAGCTTCCTAGGGTATATTACAACTACGGCGATATTCCCAGAGAATTTACCTTAAGGTACCAGAATTCTAACTCCTGGAGCGAGTATCCCTCGTGAAAGGGATATCGCGACATATCAGAGGACGTATTCTTGACACGCCACATGGCAATCTGCATCCTGGATAGAGATTTCGTCTCGTAGGAGGCGATTGGCAAGATACGAATTCGGGAAAGAAAAAGGGGAGCCGCTCCCAAGGCTTCCCTATCCTCCGATTCGTATGCGTGCCTGGCGCCAATCCTGGCGCCATCTGTATTCCTTTTTGCGTAGCTTAACAACTCGGTGTTTTTTCCTGTGTTTTCTCGCAAATCTTGGATTTATTCTATTTATCATGGCTTCTCCGTCTTCGTTGGCCTCTGATAAGTTGAGTATAATGTCTTTTATGTATAAATGTAGGCTCTTGGTAAATTTTTGAGTGATTAATAGGATTAATCTTTGATACAAGAGCCATAGCCTACCGGAGGCGTCCTGGACGCTGTCGCTCGCTAGGTATAAGTTTAGTTAGTCAGAGCGACATTCCCGGTTGTTTTGCTTTAATAAATTTTAGCTATTTAGCATTACATAGGATTTCCTTCGTGCTTAGTATTATTTTGGCGAAGTATTCGCCATTCTGGCCTACGCTAGGCCATGTAGCCTAGTCGTTTGGTCCTAGTACTTCATGCATGATTTTGGTTTTTCCGAGTGTAATAAAATTTTATTGAAGCTTTAGGCTATGTTTTATACATTTAAGACTGTGTGGAATATTTCCAAGATAGTATACGAGTGAGTTTCGGTGATTTAGGTAATCGATTCTCTTGGTGCCTAGGCTAAGTTGCTTCTGGAGCCTTAGTATACTTTATCATACTCCCCGGTTGCTTTCTTTTCTTCGGAGAAGGTATGCAATCCCTTTCCCTCTGTTTAAGCCTTGGGCTTATCCCTAAGTGGTTTTTTCCGAATTTATTTTCGATAAAACTATACTGGGGTGTTACTGTACCTTCCTGTTCCAGTAGTATGGTTCAAAGAGGGACAGAACAACAGAGTTTTTTAGTCTGAGTCTGTGTTTGTCTGGCTTGGGGTAGAGTCTCCCTCGCTGGCCTGACACAGACAAAAGGGGGCTTAGCCTCCTTAGGTCACTACCGAAGGTTTCTGTGGATATGATTCCTTCTTTTGTGACCTACCAGACTAGTCCTTGTTGCTGTTCTCGGGGGAGGATAAGTTTCTTTCCCTGGGAGTAGCAACACCTTCCTTGCTTTGGTGCTCTGAGAGCTGGCAAGTATTGCTGGCCTTCCCCCTTAGATCTCCCTTAGGCTAAGATAAGTTTCTTGGCTGCGGGTGATCCGTCACTAAAGCAAGGTTGGTAGGACCCTCTTGTCCCTTCCCCCTCTATCTCCGTAATGGCCTAGCCAATACAGTACTGTACGTCGTTCTACATCTGGACCTAGTATAGGTCAGGATGTGGAATTGACTCAGCCCCTTACCGGCCGGCAGAGCTGCCGGCCGGCAAGGGTCATATATTTTCGAGTGCTGCCCGGACCTCCCTTGGTCCCTCATCCATGCCTGCCTGTAGAGCCAGACGGCATTGGTCAGGAAGTCTGAATTAGATTCTCCCCTTCCTTATATGCACTCTTTCGGATTGCCGGGCTTGGAGGTAGTGTACACTCTTATCCCGGCATCCATTCTATTTTTCTTCCTAGTGCTGTACCCGACCCGGGTGCCGGCCTATGAGGCCGGCAGCCGGGCAGCTGTAGTCCTCTGGTTCTTTTGCTGCCGGCTGGCATCGGTCTTGTACCTTTGCCGGCCGGCTTATATCAGCCCTTATCTGCCGGTCACCAAGAGTGTGGCCGGCAGCTCGGTACTACCTTGTGTAGTTGCCGGCCGACATTGGCTGTTGCTGGCCAGCAGTTGCTGCCGGCCGGCACATGCATTTGAACCAGAGTGCTGCCGCCTTATAGCTGTTAAGTAGTATACTTTAAAGCTAGTTATGGTGTGTGCCGGCCGGCACGTATCCCCCTATACTGTACTAGTATTCTTCAGTATAACATATACAGTAAGAAGAAAACTATGGTAAGGGTTTTGGTACAGCACTGTGTGTTCTAACACTTTTGTGTTTTCTTGCACATCCCTTTGCTGTTGCCCTACAGATAGGAAAGTGAGTTCTATCCTGTCTATTATCCAGGATTTTAAAATCATTGCTTAGGTGTGAGCTTCACCTGTTTCCTCTGGAAACCTTGCATTGGTTACTCTAGAAGAAGTTAACCATTTGATTTTATTATCTGGAAGGCTGCAACAATGGGTTGTGAGGGAAACACAAGTGTGTGTCTTTCCTTTATGAATTGTTATGCTATACTATGCATATCCAGTGATACATAGTTCACTTGATACTCATGGAAATTTCTTCTCTTTACAGGAGGACCCTCCGAAGTGCGGAAATGTTTTCTGCAACGTCCGTAGCAAGTACCTCTGCGGACATGGGTTTTGTAGGAGACACGCAGCATGCGCTGTCTCCAAGGATGATCTCCAGTATTGGGACCCTCAGGTATGTACTGTATGCACTAACCTGATTACTGAGGCTTATGATTCCCCTAGGACGGCGGAATCAAGGGATATAGCAAGGGAGAAGCTTCGTACCTGGGTAAGGGGCTTCAAAAAGGACACCTCTGGCCCTTATCTTCCAAGTGAGAAGATGAGAGCGTATCTTTTTCCCAAGGCATCAGCTGATGCAGTGATCCCCCAACCTCAAGAGGAGATCCCCCAAGATCAGGTCCAGGTGGACGCTGAAGTCGCGTTCGCGATGCAAGACATCCAGTTAGATGACAGGATGTCTGACGTGGACGAGCGTTTGGAAGAAGACCTCCTGGCAGAAGGCCAGGATGAATTTCAAGCACCGGACGTCGTAGAGGATGAGGTCGACGAGGTGTCGGCTACTCCGGTTCAGATTCCGGAACCTATTCCCTCAACATCGGCCAGTCTCCCAGTAGAACTAGGACAGGCCCTCTCTTCGATTGTTGGAATGATTCAACAAATGCAGAAGGAGAATCAGGAGAAGGCGGCTGCTATGGAACTGCGGATGCAGTCCCTGGCAGAATCACATGGGCCCCGGAAAAGGCTCAATGTGAAAGCCCTTCCCTTATGCTCAGATGCTAACCCCTGGAGGTATGCTGAGCACATGCCGATGATGACTGGAAAGATCGTCATCTCGGATAAGCTGGGTTCAGTTCCCCTAGAGGAGGTGGAATTCTGGCCCAGCAAGGCATCATATCCGGACTGCTATGTCCGGCTGAGAAGAGAACCAGCTTCAAGGGAGGAGACAGAGCCGAAGGAGGTCATAATCATGGACCACGCTAAGGCTCAAGCCCTACTTTCATCCTCGATGAAGGAGAAGGGCTTCTCCAACTCGAAGGTAGCTGCATTGAGCAAGAAGCTCCCTTCCTTTGTGTCCTCTCCTGCTAGAGCCTTCCCCTTTTTACAGAAAGGGTTTGCGGCTGTCCTAAAGGCAGTCGAGGCAGGCAAGCCTTGCCCCTCCCTGGAGGAGTGTAAACCCTTGTCGCTGGCCCTGCCCATGGACTACAAAGATTGGAAGGATGTCCATCTGACGTTCTCAGTGGGAAAGTTGGAGGCTGATATTGCCGGACGGCAATTCGGCGAGGACCTCCCCAAGCTGTCCGACTTTCTTTTACGAAGAGAGTTCGAGACAAAAGAAAGACTGGCTGCCTCAATGTCTCATCAGACTACTCTTGAGACGATGGCAAGTGACCCCAAGGTCCATGAAATGTTCATGGTGGTGGCTAAGACTCACCTAGCCACAGTGACGAAGAACCTTTATGGCTTCGTCAAGGCAAGGAGAGCTTGTAGGGAGTTCGTGTTTTCCAGGGCTACGGTGAGGCACGAGCCAAGGAAGTTAATCTCCTCCAACATTTGGGGAGAAGACCTTTTCCCTACCGATGTGGTCAAAGAAGTTGTTGATAAGGCCGCCGTGGAGAATAGAAACCTTCTCCAGAAGTGGGGCCTGACTATCAAAAGAAAGTCTTCCCCGGATGAGGGTCCTCAACCAAAGAGGAAGAATATGAGGACTAGGCTACCGTCTCGGCCAGCCAAGCCCTCTAGACAGCAACAGCAACTGCAATTGCCATTGCCTCCAGTGCCCCAAATGGTGGCACAAACCCCGACCACTTTTCAGTGGGTACCCCAGGCTGTGCCAGGTCAGTCCACCGCATTCACCCCAACGTTCGAAGGACAGTCTTCTTCCTTTCGAGCAAAGCCTAGAGGAGCAGCCAGAGGCTCGTCTAGGCGCCCCTCAAGGGGAAGGGGATTCAGAGGTGGTCGTGGTCAGGGAGGCAAGACCTCAGGACGGCAGTCCAAGTGAAACGATACCGGTAGGAGGGAGACTGATGAAATTTTGGGATCGTTGGACCTTCGATCCCTGGGCCCAAAGCCTACTCAAGAATGGACTGGGCTGGAGCTGGTACAGCACTCCACCCCCGTTCTGGAGGAGTACGTTCAAGAACTGTTGGAGAAAAAGGTGATCCGAAAGGTGAAGTCCATCAAATTCCAAGGGAGGCTGTTTTGTGTTCCCAAGAAAGACTCGGAAAAGCTCAGAGTCATTCTGGACTTGTCGCCACTCAACAAGTTCATAGTGAATTGCAAATTCAAAATGCTAACACTGCAACACATAAGGACCTTACTGCCCAAGAGGGCATACTCAGTCTCTATAGACTTGTCAGACGCCTATTGGCACATTCCAATCAGCCGTCGACTCTCCCACTACCTAGGGTTCAGGCTACAACGGAGACTATATGCCTTCAGAGCCATGCCATTCGGGCTAAACATAGCCCCAAGGATTTTCACGAAGCTTGCGAGCGCAGCTCTCAAACAATTACGCCTAAAGGGAATTCAGGTAGTAGCCTACCTGGACGACTGGCAGGTGTGGGCAGCATCCGAGACCGAATGCTTGCAAGCTTCCAGTCAGGTGATCCAGTTCCTAGAGTACCTAGGCTTCAAGATCAACAGAAAAAAGTCTCGACTTTCTCCATCCCAAAAGTTCCAGTGGCTGGGAATCCACTGGGACCTTTTGTCACACAGTTTCTCCATCCCGACGAAGAAAAGGAAGGAGATAGCGGGCTCTGTCAAGAGACTTCTAGATTCCGAAAGGATATCAAGACGCGAACAGGAGAGCGTACTAGGCTCTCTCCAGTTTGCTTCAGTGACAGACCCAGTGCTAAGAGCACAGCTAAAGGATGCAACCGGAGTTTGGAGAAGGTATGCATCAAACGCGCGAAGAGATCTGAGAAGACCAGTGCCGCCTCGGCTACGTACTCTTCTCAGGCCTTGGTCCCAAGCCAGACATCTAAAGAAGTCGGTTCTTCTTCAGCCACCTCCCCCGTCGATGACGATTCACTCAGACGCCTCAAAGGAGGGATGGGGAGGTCACTCTCATCGGAAAAAAGTCCAGGGGACTTGGTCCAAGCTATTCAGGACCTTTCATATAAACTTTCTAGAAGCTATGGCAGTGCTCCTTACCTTAAAGAAAGACTCCCCGCGTCACTCGATCCACATAAGATTGGTGATGGACAGCGAGGTGGTTGTGAGATGCTTGAATCGACAAGGGTCGAGGTCACCACCTCTCAACCAGGTGATGTTAGCCATTTTCCGATTGGCGGAAAAGAAGAAGTGGTACCTGTCGGCAGTTCACCTTCAAGGAGTCCGCAATGTGACAGCGGACGCTCTATCCAGGTTCACACCGATAGAGTCGGAATGGTCCTTAGACGCAGGATCATTCTCCTTAATTCTGAATCAAGTCCCAGAACTGCAGATAGACCTCTTTGCGATGAAAGACAACAAGAAGTTGCCCCTGTACGTGTCCCCGTTCGAGGACCCCTTAGCGGAAGCAGTGGACGCGATGTCCCTCGACTGGAACAGATGGTCCAGGATTTATCTGTTCCCCCCTCACAACCTTCTGTTGAGGGTCCTCAACAAACTGAGATCCTTCAAAGGGGTAGCGGCAATAGTGGCCCACAAGTGGTCGAACAGCATGGGGTTCCCCTTGGCGTTGGAACTACAGCTGAAGTTTGTGCCGCTACCACATCCAGTTCTGACCCAGCGAGTCCAGAAGTCGACTGTCTGCGCTTCATTATAGAAAACCCGGACCCTGCAGCTCATGATTTTCTCGCCCTTGAGGTGAGAAAGCATTTCGGGATTTCGAAAGCCAGCATAGACTTCCTAGTGGAATATAAGTGCAAATTTACTAGAAGGCAATATGAGTCATCTTGGAGAAAATGGGTGGCCTTTGTAAAGGCAAAGAATCCGCAGGAGATCTCAACAGACTTCTGCTTATCTTTCTTCATCCACCTCCATGGCCAAGGGTTGGCAGCTAACACGATTTCAGTGTGTAAATCTGCTTTGATGAGACCCATTTTATTTGCCTTCCAGATCGACCTAGGTAACGAGATCTTTAATAAAGTTTCGAAAGCCTGTGCTAGGCTCAGACCTTCAGCACCTCCAAAGCCCATCTCATGGTCTTTAGACAAAGTTCTTCATTTCGCCTCCCTGTTGAGCAATGAAGAATGTGCGTTAAAGGATTTGACGCAAAAAGTTATTTTCCTATTTGCACTCGCGTCCGGGGCCAGGGTTAGTGAGATCGTAGCCCTCTCGAGAGAGGCAGGTTGTGTTCAGTTCCTGGATGGGGGGGATCTGAACCTGTTTCCGGATCCTACGTTTCTCGCCAAGAATGAGTTACCCACCAACAGGTGGGGTCCCTGGAGAATCTGCCCTCTGAAAGAAGATGCATCTCTATGTCTAGTAGAATGCCTAAAGGTCTATCTTCGTAGAACTTCAGACTTCAAGAGTGGTCAACTATTCAGGGGAGAAAAATCAGGCTCAAATTTATCTCTGAATCAACTCAGAGCGAAAATCACATATTTTATTCGCAGAGCGGATCCTGACAGTACACCCGCAGGTCACGATCCGGGGAAAGTTGCCTCATCCCTAAATTTCTTTAATTGTATGGATTTTGAACATCTCCGTTCATACACGGGCTGGAAGTCTTCCAGAGTGTTCTTTCGCCACTATGCCAAGCAAGTAGAGGAACTAAAGAGATCTGTGGTAGCAGTGGGTCGTGTAGTTAACACTACTGTTTAACTCTGCGAGGAACAGTGGTCTTAATTGGGACGATTAAGTCCAGGGTGAGTGTGTAGGTACATACTGTACTACAAACTAAATGAGGGCACCGAGTGCCCACATAGACTGTTCCTTTTTCAAAGGTGAACCTAGCATAAGTACGGACATGTGTGCCGAGCGATTCTAACGCTAATGTGAGTGATTTGTAATACAGACTTTTATGACTTGATACCTCGGTATCTTAAAAAAGTGGCGTTTAATGTTTTTTCTTTCAGATAAACAAGTTCTGTTTACTATCATACTTATGCTTAAAGTTTTGGGTTATCCTCTTATATATATATATATATATATATATATATATATATATATATATATATATATATATATATATATATATATATATATATATAAATATATATATATATATATATATATATATATATATATATATATATATATATATATATATATATATATATATATATATATATATATATATATATATATATATATATATATATATATAATTGTTGTTAACCTGTCTATTTATTGTCTGTCAATAAACTTGTTCTTGAGAACCTTGCGTCTCTTTCACCTGTGTCAATTTATTGGTATAATTGAGCATTTATTCTATGTATCTTATCTGGAATAATTCTAATAGAATTGTTCCGTTATGCAAGCTATGTTGCATGGGTTTATGTAGTCCCCTAATGGGAGGACTCCGTCCCATAAAGGGACGAGGGCAGTTTTATTAGTTTCTTCCTATGCGGATATAAACCTTTGTCCATTACAAGTATTGTGCGGATTACTGGTCAATATATATTGACGCAGTGATTCTTTACAAACTATGCTTTACTTAATATAGGGCGAGACCACTATATTAGCTTGCCTGGTATTCATACATAGGTATATGTACTCTTCGAGACTTTTCCAGAGTCTAGTAGGACTCTTCCCTGTAGGGGGCAGGAAGCTCTGACATCGTTTATAGTTAGTTGAAAAGATGTATAACGGTAACATCTTAGGTCTCTAGGTCTAGTCGACCGGAGAAAAATTACCTCCGGGGAGTACGGCACGTTCTGAGAATCCACAGATACAGTAATGCTCTGGTACACTTCCATCAGGACGACATGGCTTAAGCCCAAAAAACGGATTTTGAGCGAAGCGAAAAATCTATTTTTGGGTGAGATGGCCATGTCGTCCTGATGGACCCGCCCTTGCCTTTCTAAGAAAGGGCTGTAGGACCCCTCCCTACATACAGTATCTGTAGCACCTCGTGTACGCTACAAGGAATACAGATGGCGCCAGGATTGGCGCCAGGCACGCATACGAATCGGAGGATAGGGAAGCCTTGGGAGCGGCTCCCCATTTTCTTTCCCGAATTCGTATCTTGCCAATCGCCTCCTACGAGACGAAATCTCTCTCCAGGATACAGATTGCCATGTGGCGTGTCAAGAATACGTCCTCTGATATGTCGCGATATCCCTTTCACGAGGGATACTCGCTCCAGGAGTTAGAATTCTGGTACCTTAAGGTAAATTATCTGGGAATATCGCCGTAGTTGTAATATACCCTAGGAAGCTACCCTATAGGAACTTCCATCAGGACGACATGGCCATCTCACCCAAAAATAGATTTTTCGCTTCGCTCAAAATCCGTTATATATATATATATATATATATATATATATATATATATATATATATATATATATATATACATATATATACATATATATATATATATATATATATATATATATATATATATATATATATATATATATATATATATATGTATATGTCTGTGTGTGTGTCTGGGTGTGTGTCATCATCACCATCATCAGCCGTCATTAGTATTATTATTATTATTATTATTA
>NC_090734.1:65735861-65750861 GCF_036898095.1 Palaemon carinicauda
CCATGGACAGCCACTTCAAGCCCTCCATCAACGCCTCCACCCATGACGAAGAGGATGCCTATTCAACGTCAACCGAAGCTGACATGAATGCCGTAGGACATACACGCCTACCCCTTGACGTGCCGAAGCAGCGACAAAGCCGCCCACCACACACCAATCGTTCGCGCCCCAACGAACGACTTCTACAGCCACTTACTACCTCCCATCCGCCGCAGTTTTGCTACTACCACTTCAGATTCGGGGCAACCGCGAAGAAATGTGCCAAGGATTGTCAGTGGCCAAAAAACGTGTAAGTAGGCCATCGCTTGTGGCAGTGGCCTCCCGTGTTTCTAATCTTTTCTTTTTACAGGATGCAGGAACGGGCGTGCGATTTTTGGTAGACACGGGTGCTTGTCGTTCTCTTTTGCCAAGGAAACTCTTCAAGGCACGACATTGTCTGTCTACATCTGCCGACGTCCGCTTAGTAGCTGCCAACGGATCTGCGATACCCAGCTACGGTTACGAGAACCTCACATTATCGTTCAGAAACGGTAAATTCAATTGGAAGTTTCTCGTTGCTGACGTCACAATGCCAGTCCTCGGTGCGGATTTCCTCTCTCATTTCCACCTTCTGGTCGATGTCGCCCACCGACGATTGGTCAACGCAGACTCGTACTTGTCGACACCTCTTCAACCTGCCCCCTCTAACCTCGCTCTCCACATCAGCGCACCCATGGATGCCTACGCCCACCTCCTCACGTCGTACCCGGAAGTTTTCCGTCCAGAACTTCGCCAAACGACCACGGTTCCTGCCAAGCACGGTATTTATCACCATATCAAGACGACGGGACCCCCAGTCTTCGCAAAATTCAGATGTCTGGCACCGGAACGATTGGCAGCCGCCAAACAGACGTTCGCCGAAATGGAGGAAATGGGCCTTTGCCAAAAGGCCTCCAGCCCATGCTCGTCACCCTTACATATCGTTCTGAAGAAAGACGGCGCCCTCCGTCCGTGCGGGGATTACAGGCGCCTGAACATGCAAACAGAACCGGATCACTACCCCCTCCCAAACATTGCCGACGTGACCTCCTACCTGCAAAAAGCGAAGGTTTTCTCTACGCTCGACCTCCTGAAGGGGTATTATCAGGTGCCTATGAACCCAGAAGGTACATACACCTCCAATTACTCCTGTTTTGGCCTTCGTAATGCTGGGGCCACGTTTCAACGTCTCATGGATGGCATCTTAGGGAACCTCCCTTTCTGTGTATGTTATGTGGACGACATACTTGTGTTCTCCTCCTCAAAAGAGGAACACCTCCGTCACCTACGCATCGTGCTCGACCACCTGCAACAAAACGGCCTTGTAGTCCGGTACGACAAGTGTACCTTTGGCGCCAACGAAGTGTCGTTCTTAGGGCACCGTATCACTCCTGAAGGAGTCCATCCCCTCACTAAGAAGGTAGCAGCCGTTCAGAACTTCCCCGCGCCCTCGACCGCCAAAGCTCTGCAGGAATTCTTGGGCATGATCAACTATTATAACCGTTTTCTGCCAGCCATTGCCGCCACTCTTGTTCCCCTCTACGCCTCCCTCAAGGGCAAGCCAAAGGACCTGAAGTGGGGTCCCCTTCAAGAAGCAGCCTTCTGCAATGCAAAGAAGGCCCTATCAACTGCTGCGGCTCTCACTTTTCCTATCCCACACGCCCCTCTCCTTCTCTCCACCGATGCCAGCGACGTCGCTATTGGTGCAGTACTCGAGCAGGTGGTCAAAGACTCGCCCCGCCCATTGGCCTTCTTCAGCAGAAAACTGTCCAAGGCAGATTCGGGTTATTCTACCTTCGATCGAGAATTGCTGGCGGTGCACTTGGCTGTCCGTCACTTTCGCCATTTCTTAGAAGGTACGCCCTTCGTCATTCGCACAGACCACATGCCTCTGGTGCACGCCTTCACTCAACAGTCTGACGCCTGGTCCGCCCGTCAACGCCGACATCTCTCCGCCGTGGCAGAATACAATTGCACCCTTCAATACATCCCTGGGAAAATGAATCCCGTTGCCGATGCCCTGTCAAGAAACACGTTGGCTGCCGTTCAACTGGGATTGGATTACAACGCCCTGGCTGAAGCCCAACGACAGGATCCAGAGTATCAAGCTTGTAGGACATCCTGCACGTCCCTCCGTTGGGAAGACTTTCCCCTTGAAGACTCCAACACCACCCTCCTCTGTGACGTCAGTACTGGTAGACCGCGACCTTGGATTCCTGCTCCCATGCGCCGACAGGTGTTTGATTTCATTCACGGCCTTTCACATCCCTCGTGCTGTTCTACTGCACAGCTGCTGAAGGCAAAGTTCATTTGGCACGGCATTTCTAAGGATGCTAAGGATTGGGTCCGCGCCTGTACTTCTTGCCAAACTTCCAAAGTACATCGACACACGGATTCAAGAGTGGGCACCTTTCCTCAACCTCAGCGTCGTTTCGCACACATTCACGTTGACGTTGTAGGCCCCCTACCCACATCACAAGGACATCGTTACCTGTTTTCTGTCATCGACCGCTCCACTCGTTGGCCTGAAGCCATTCCCATGGAAACTGCAACGTCCGCCTCATGTACATCTGCCTTACTCTCTGGATATTACTTCTGACAGGGGAACCACTTTCACCTCTCAATTGTGGACTTCATTAGCGATTCTCCTGGGCATCACCCTACATCAGACAACGGCCTACAACCCCGCTGCCAATGGAATGGTTGAACGTTTTCATCGCACCCTCAAAGCAGCTTTGATGTCCCGCTGCAAGGATTGCAACTGGTTTACTCAGCTTCCCTGGGTCTTCCTGGGACTAAGGACCACTTCTAAAGACGCCCTCGACGTCTCGACAGCTGAAATTGTGTATGGCGACCCGTTGGTCGTCCCTGCCGAGTTTTTTCCTTCTACAACCTCCTCCGATGATCTCCAGCGCATACGTCACGTCGTGGGAAAATTTACTCCGTGCCGCCAGACTTACAAGCCCCCAGCGAAGCATCACATACCAACGGACTTGCACTCAGCAGCGCACGTCTTCCTGCGCAACGACACTAGCAAGCCACAACTAATGCCCCCTTACAAGGGCCCTTTCCTTGTGATCCGACGCAGTCCGAAAGCATTCCTACTAAACATTCGGGGCAAAGAAGACTGGGTCTCCATTGATCGTCTAAAACCTGCTTATCTTCTGCCAGATGACTCGCCTACAGTTCGCCTCTCTAGATCAGGGCGCCCTATTTAACATGTACAGCATGTCATTTTTAGGGGGGGAGCCATGTACCAACCGTGTGTCACACAATTGTACATAATTATTTTGTATATATTATGCTTGTATCTGCGCTCTTCCCTTGCACTAAAAAGAACCTGAATGATCATGTCTCCAGTTTTGCTCTGTATAATTGTCTGTCTCTCGAACTTGTTATGTCCTGTTGACTTGAGGTTTTGTATATAAAGGAGAGTGTTCCTTAATAAACAACTCACTTCAATGTGACGGGCTGAGAGAGGGTTGTGAACTCAAAGGCAGGATGCAATCAACTGAGTTCACAACCCTCTCTCGGCCCGTCACATTGGTCACTCCGGGGTCACCAATGTGACGGGCCGAGAGAGGGTTGTGAACTCAGTTGATTGCATCCTGCCTTTGAGTTCACAACCCTCTCTCGGCCCGTCACACTCGGTAGACAGCATACCTTCGCCTATATCATGTTGTATATCACTGAACTATGCTCATTAAATTATGCACATTTTATCCTAGTTTTATGCAAATCAGATAAAAATGGGCCACGATATGGCAAAAAGGCGTTTTTAACCTTTTTTTGACCGTTGCCTCGACTTTTGACCCAGTACTCCCAAAATCTGATCAAATTATCGTAGGACAATGGCCAAACATCCCACCAAATGTCATGAGATTCGGTTAAATAGTTTATGAGCTTTGTAATTCGTTTTTTATCCGCTTGTGCCCTTAAACTTGAATTTTGACCCAATCAATCCCAAACTCTATTCAAATTGTCCTTGGATCATGACTAATCATGCCACAAAATTTCATGAGAGTCGGTCGGTTAATTTCTAAGTTATGCGATTCACAAACACAGGCAGACATGCAACATAACTTTCGCAGCGAAGTTGGCTGAAGTAATGAATAGAAAAAGACTTAACAAACGCTAGATACCCTTGATCGGGCATCATTAAATGTTTGCAATATAAAACTTGATGATTATCTGTCTAGTTCCTGTATTATTATTATTATTATTATTATTATCATTATTATTATTATTATCAAATGCTAAGCTACAATCCTAGTTGGAAAAGAAGGATTCTATAAGCTCAGGGGCCTCAACAGGGAAAATAGCCCAGTGAGGAAGGGAAATAAGGAAAAATAAAATATTCTAAGACTAGTAACAACATTAAAATAAATATTTCCTATTTAAACTAAAAACTTTAGCAAAACAAGAGGAAGAGAAACTAGATAGAACAGTGTGCCCGAGTGTACCCTCAAGCAAGAGAACTCTAACCCAAGACAGTGGAAGACCATGATACAGAGATTATGGCACTACCCAAGACTAGAGAACAATGGTTTGATTTTGGAGTGTCCTTCTCCTAGAAGGGCTGCTTATCATAGCTGAAGAATCTCTTCTACCCTTACCAAGAGGAAAGTAGCCACTGAACAATTACGGTGCAGTAGTTAACCCCTTGGGTGAAGAAGAAACGTTTGGCAATCTCAGTGTTGTCAGGAGTATGAGGGCAGAGGAGAATCTGTAAGGAATAGGCCAGACTATTCGGTGTCTGTGTAGGCAAAGGGAAAGAACCGTAACCAGAGAAAAGGGTCCTATGTAGTACTGCCTGGCCAGTCAAAGGATCCCATAACTCTCTAGAGGTAGGATCTCAACGGGCAGCTGGTGCCCTGGCCAACCTACTACCTGTAGACTTTTAATGTGTAATACACCTGCGGCCAGCACCATACATATAAACTAGAAGGGCACTCCGTAGAGAGCATGCCCTCGTAACTCTAAGCAGTCTTATTTTACTTTCAACTTTACTCTGTACGTCAACATAAGTTCCTCAAAATATAATGAATTTAACCTTGGCCAGACACCACATGTCCATGAAGTTTTTGTTTATATTGGTTCTGTAGTTTTTTTCTGTAAGGTTTTTCACAAACAAAAAACAACCAAACTAAATATATTCCATTTTCAAAGTACTACTGCATACTTGTACCTTCGTGGACTTAATCCAAAACGTTATTGAATGATCTTTGGAGGTAAACCCAACATGTAACATACAGCAGTACTTTGAAAAGAATTGCAATGTTAGTTTGTTTTGTTTGTTTGTGAACAGCATTATGCAAAAACTTCTGAACCAAATTTCATTGCACCTGGGGTATGACCCAAATACATATCAATTAGATTTTGGATGGAAGTCATTGAGGAAAACGTAAAAAGTGGAGTTATGAGCAAAATAAAACAGCTTCTTTTCTGTTTCTGAACAACACAAAAAACAGTGAACCAATTTCTGTGAAAATTGGTGGACATGCATGATATTATGCATTAGAAAATCCATTAAATTTTGAAGAAAATACATCGAAGTACAAGTACGGAGTGGAACTAAAAGGAAAATAAGATTGCTTGTTTTTTGTTTGTGAACAGTTTTGCATGAAAATTACTGAACCAATTTCTACGAAAGTTGGTGGACATGTGGAGTATTTTGAAGAAAATACTCGTACATCGAAATTTAATGGGGCTGGCCGGCTAATGCCATTTTATAAGAACAGGACAATGACATTCATACTACTTAATAAGGGGACATAGGACATCGCCATACTGCATATGATTTTTGCCTCTGACCTTCGGTTTTGCGACGCCAGGGCGAATTATCATGAAAATGAGTGTTTTTCAAATTCTGTTTTCTCCCATAATAATGAATGTTAAGACCTGTTATTACTACCCTATATAGACCTGATGTAGACCTACAATAAAATGAGGAGTTGTTTTTCTAGAAATAATTTTTTTGCAAGACAAGATTTTTTTCATTATGGTAAAAAAATAAACCCTAAAATTTGGGGGGGGGGGGAAGATTTAGTAAAATCATTATTAAAAAAAAATTGAGAAAAAGGGCAACACTTGATTGTTCTATAATGTCTTTCTGAATTATATACCAAATTTTAATGCTATATCTTTAAAACTAAGGGAGAAGATAGAATTTGAAGGTCAATAAGTACAGTTTTGAAATACGGCCGTTCAAAGTTTTTCCTTCTTTTTTATAGAGACAATATTAATAAATCCTGATTATTATGAATTTTATGTTCTTATTTGGATATTAATAAACGAAAATAAAGTTATTTATCATATTTTAATCATAAATGAAGATCCTTTTGCTCAATATCTTGCTTCTTTTGGCTCCTGTCAGGCAATGTGGCCATGCCTCCATCCACACCACTCTCTCTCTATAACTGCGTCACTATTGATATTACCCTCTTCTGAACTCCTAATAGAGGGAATTTTAATCTTCCTTGTGTTAACAAGATGTTGAAATTGTCTTTTCTTCTTTGAAATGATGAAATTCTTATCGAAAACGAGAAAAACAAACGAAAAAATGCGTGAATGTCAGAGGTCAATCTCAGATTTGTACTCTTTATGAAGTTTCTGGTAGAACTGGAGGGCGAAGGGTGTAATTTACTATGTAATATATTGTCTTGTGACCCGTTGAAGTTATACAGATGCCATTGTTCACAATTTCTTTTACATTGAAAGGGAATAATTATCAAAATTTACAATAACAGGAGAATTACTGCATTTTCTTGTAAAGAACAATGTTTTTGGTTTATTGAATTACTTTTACTAATTACCCTGTAACTAAGAAAGTAAGAGGAATTTTGACAAAATACTTCGTATACGCATTCTCCATTGCAATACGAAGCTCAGTGAAATTTTTTCAGGATTTTGTGTATTTCTTCCTATACTTCCATATATTGGCATTCTGGCCGGGCCCCTTAATTATGCAGTGGAACCTAGGTGATTGAAGTAGAATATCAATGGCCACCTAACAACATGACAAAGGCCCCCACCACCCACTTTTGCCAACAAATGCCTGCACCCTAACCAACGACTCCAGCAGCTCAATTATTCTAATACACTGCAGATTCGATATAACAACTAAGAAATGTATTCCCAGATGTCGATGGTCCAAATATATTGAAGTTTGATATCTCCTGGGACATGAATCAGCATCTAATGTGCACTTTCTAGCAGATACTTGTGTCTGTTGTTTCCATCTACCACACCCCTTCTTAAAGGTATGACCCCACCATTCAAAGACTACTGATATCCCTCTGATGGCCATCAATTCATCTGTTATCCAACACTAATATTTACAAGATGCTGACACTGTCGCTTTGGAACTGCCAGTACTAGTAAAATTTCATCATAGCTCATGTTACACTACCTCTCGGCATAAATTTCCTTGTTCATTTCTACCTCCTGGTTGACATTCCACCTCAACACCTAGTCAATACCAACTCTTACTCCTTCAAACCATTATCACCTGCTACCTTCAACCTTGCTATCCACATCAACCATAGCAATGGATGCCTACTCCTGCTTACTCCCTTTACATCCTCCCTTCGTCATCCCAGAACTATGTGTTAGACACCCACAGTTCTCGCTAAACATGGTATTTATCTTCTTATCAAGATGTCAGGGCCCCCAGTGTTTATGAAATTCAGGCATATGGCCTAGAATATTTGGTAGCTACTAACAGTAGGTTTGCAAAATGGAAAAATGGGAATTGGTCGAAATCCCTCAATCCCCTGGCTGTTGCCCCATTTAACATCATCCTGAAAATGAGTAGATACATACTCCATTGTGGGGATTACAGGTGTCTTAACATGCAGACAGAATCAAAACACTAACCCCTCCCCAGCAATGCCATCCCCACGTACCTGCATGGCGCAAAATTATTTTGACCCTTGACCTCATAAAGGGTATTATCAGGTCCCCATGAATCCAGAAAATATCCCAAAACTACCATCACCTCCCCTTTGGCAATATAATTTTCACTGCTTCAGATTTGGCATTCATAATACAGGGGCCACATTCCATCGAATCCTGAATGACATCTTAGGGGACCATCTATGTTACATAGATGACATACTGATTTTCTCCTCCTCCAAAGAAAACCACCTACGTTACCTTCACATCACCTTTGAATACCTGCACAACAGAATGGCCTTATAGTCAGGTAAGACAAGTGTATCTTTGGTGCTAAGGAAGTGGTCTTCTTGGATCATCGCATCACATATAAGGGTGTTCACCCCCTCCCCAAGAGATTATCAGCAGTACAGACATTCCCCTGCATTAACTTCCAAGCATTGCAGGAGTTCTTGGTCATGGTGAATTATTATCACCAATTCTTGCCACCCATCATCACCACCCTTATCACCCTCTATGTCTCGCTTAACGGCTTAAGGGAAGGCCAAGAGACCTGGAGTGGGGCCCCCTTCAAGAGGCTGCCTTCTTCAACTGGAAATAAATTCTTAATAAGGGTAATGGCTGGGTTGGAAATTATTTTTGAGCTTCTACTCCGGGAATGGGCTAATGGTAAAATGGTTTGACCTTGTTTTGTTATACAGTATATATAAACTTTTAAAGCTGATCTAGGGTAAATTAACTTGCTGAATCCAAATCTAATAAAGGCCAAGCACTAAACCATGAGCGTTTTACGTGAAATGGAAAAATCCAAAATGGCCATCATTGGCCCTAAAGAAAAATCCGAATTTGATATAATGGGACTATATTTGTGTGTAATAGGTTATTTCTTGGTATTTTCAAGCGGAGCAATTCATTTATGAGGTTATTTTGGTGATCTGAGCTTTTGTTGTACATTAAATCCATATGGTTACCATAAAAATGTAAAAAATGTTAATGTATGATGTTGTCGAATGTTTCACAAATGAAAATAATTTTTATAATAAATCTATTATAATTTTAGTGTAAAGTTGTTTCTTTTGAATATCAAGAGTCCTTGTTCTGGATTTTTATGAGTTGCTACTTCAGACATGCTGCAATAAACCACATATTTGTACATGGCATTCATACAGTAGTTAAGCATTTCAGATTTAGATTTCCCAAGATGGCTGGAGCTCAAATGAAAACCAATAGGTTTATTGTGAGTAGTTAAGAAGTTTTTCCAACTATTTAAGTTTCCTAAATATTAAGTTGCTAGTAATGTTTTGAGTCAAAAGTAATATTTATGTACATTGTTGTCATTTCAAGCAAAGTATGGAGTGCCTCCAATTTGGGGCAAGCAAGCCTAAACTCATAAAATCTTTATGAGTCTCTAGTTTGCGTAGCATAAATCATGAGCGCGTTGATGGCCTGTCTGACAGACTTGAGGATGGAGCCAGTACTTTCATGCACCATATAAACTGTGTAAGAACATGATGCTCAAAAACCCATATTCCTCGGACAATGGAGAAGAAAATACCTGATGATTCTGAATGTGAATCAAATGCGAAACATTTGAGAAGGCACAATGTATTCTTATTCTGTGAAAATTGTTTATTCTATAGAGAAATATGTGACATTGAGTGCCCAAGTAAAAACCCTGAAAGATGGAGGGAGGTTTACCTTTGTAGAACAGCAGATAGGAGAGGTTGGCATACATTCAAGGAAGCCATCCTCTTGAGAGCTGAATCAAGAGGAGACGTGTGGGGGCATGATTTTCGCATCACTTCTTCAGTTAGTGATCTTTATGCAGATGATGTATGTTATCACAAGAATTGTATGGCAAAGTTCTTCAGTAATCCTACATCCAGTATGGAAACTGCATGGATTGTGATCAGGCTTTAGCTACACTTGTGAACAAGATGCAATCAGGTCATTTGCATATGAGGAACAGCGTTGAGTTACATAAGATGTACTCTGAACTTTGAGACATGCAATTTTCCAGGCATTCCCTCATAGACTGTCTTGAAAAGAAGCTTTCACTCGAACTTATTATCCTGTCGGCTTTAGGGGTTGCATTCATCTTTGTCTTCAGGAGTCACCTGTCCAACCAAATGCATTTGGCAAATGATACCCAAGACAGTATTGAAAGAGAAATGCAAGAATTGAGCAAGGGAATCCAATCAGAAAGTCATGTACAAGACCCTCTGACCTACCCCACAGTAGTGACCCTGGATAAAGTGTCAGGTTAGTGTTACAACTATAATTAAGTTGTCTAATTTGATGGCACTTATAAACGTATGCATTGAATAGCATTCAAACTAAGAGCTAGACAGCCTATAAACATTTATATACATTTTTCCTTGTAGGTGACTGTAACCCTACTCTTCTATCGTTGCTTGCAGCCCTATCTCCAAAACTTGTTTCCACCATGGCTGCCACAATGGTTGGTCGTATGGTAAACAACACCTCAACTGGTCAAACAACATTCTTCCAAATAACATTAAGTGTCTTGCTTAATCATCAAAAAGGTATAATTGACCAACTTCATGAATTTGGGATAACATACATTTCTGGATTTCTGCAGCAGTTTCAGTTGCCACAAATCCTCATGGAATGTCGCAGTTTGACAACATAAATGGCCTAATGCAAGTTGTGGCTGACAATTTTGATACACTAGTTCCAAGAATGACCAAGATATAACTCATGGTTTTGCAATGATCATCACACAGTCAGGAGAACCAAAACCTTAACAAGTAGCCAGCACAATCAAAACCCAAACAATAAAGGGCCTCAAGCTCAAAGATACCAAGTCAAAGAACCTCATACTTGAAGGTGTCCCTGTGCAGTGCTATCATTCCAGTGAAAAACCTGATTTGCCAGCTATGTACGTCAAACAGGTTGCGCCCAAACTGCCATTCCTTGCGAGCAAGCAGTTGTCTCTGAACAGGTTAGTTGTCTAGATTTCCAGTTTTTGACTGAAATTATAAACACTGCAGACTGTCCTGGATATGGCGGATATAATACCAAGAAAGAGCAACAAAGTGGGCGACAATCAGAGCCAAAATCAGGTGTAGGTACACACCCTTTCTTGGCACGACTCCAGCAGAACCCAACAGCATCAAAACAGCAATGGTTCGAGTTTAGTGCTTCACATCTCTTACCAGTCAAGAGTGGACAATCTTCATAAATGATCAGCAGCTCTATCAGATAGCAGTGCACGTCAGCTGGATTGACTAGGAGCTCTTCGTACATTGCATACCCCGACTTAGAGGAATGCATATGCTAATGAGTTTTGTTGGGTCCATTAGGTTTTTAATGGCAGTAAGTGGTCTTGAGGACATTCTGAGGTCAACTTTTCCGATGGTACCTAAGCTTTTTTCTGGCAAAAAATATCATCAAAATGTCAGAGCTTTTCACATTGTAGTGGAAGAACTACTTCGTCTGATGCTAATATATTTTGAACTCTTGATAATTTACATGATATGGTTAATGTCATCCAACTATTAGAAGCCAGAAGTGAGTAAAGTAAGATAAATAAACTCTGGGTAGAGCACCTCTTCAAACCTGCTTTCATTATGATGACGTTTTTCTGGGGAGAAAGAGAAGGGGACTGGCCTCTTCATAGTTTTGCAGTAGAGAAAATGTGGCCATATTTCTTTTCTTCTGGACACTTCAACTGTGCTTGTTATAGCCTTTATTATTTTCGCTCTATGCAACGCCCACCTCCATCCATCCCGTAGAGGTTCATGAAAGTTCAGCATGTGATGCATCACCAAGATGGCCTGTGGAATGTGGTGTGGTCCGATCTCTTCATTGATACAACATATATTTGGTATGGTCATGGACCTTCTGGTATTATTAGATCTAAACTAAATGAGTCTACTATGCCTGTCTGGACACACTCTCTAAGCATTCTTAGGCAGATCAATGCCGACTTGGAAGCAATGAAAGAAATCAAACAGTTATTAACATCAATGCATTTGCTGAAAAGCACGCTTCAATTCTGCCTAACCTTCTTGCTGCACATACATTAACTAGGTGTGATACTGTTTTTTCTGTCTGAAATAGGCAAAGCAACTGTTCTCAAAAAGTTGGCAGCGTTTGCTGGTGAACTGAAGCTTGGTGATAAGGCAAGCTTACAAGATGAAATCCTCAATTCATCCTTGGAATTTGTTTCAACCTTGAATGGACAGGAACCTTTTGTTACACTTATGGAAGATGAAAAGAAATTTCGTTTTTTTTTTTTATATTTGCATATTAATTAAATACTTCCATTACTTAGGTGTGAAAATGAAAATTGCATTATATTTATTTAATTTGCCAAATACACAATTCGTGATCTCTTTTATTTTAGAGGAATCTAAACTGAGCTTGTTGTCACAAGTACTTACAATCTAATTAGCTAGTAAACTACCAAGATCACCAATTGAATGTTTACATTAAAGAAAACAGAAGTCTGTTTCAGTTCTTTTGTTTTGGTAGGTCAGTTCAACGTGAGGCAGAGTGGAGAGTGGGGTGTCGGTCCATCATTATATATATCCGGCAGATCGACGATCCTATGGTTTTATCCGGAAATTCTTATCTACGCTCTGGATTTGGATTTATTTAACCTCATGAACTCAAAATAATATATAAGTGTGACATTGATGGGGCTCACAGAGACGGCAACCGGGTATTATTCAGTATAATAAGTTTGAACCCCTGAGACTACCACACCACCTCGTCCATTAAAGTGCAGCTTTACTCCTGCCAGGCTGATATAAGATGTGAGTAACTTTGTGATTATGCACGCTCAGTATACTTTAAATTATAGCAGTTAACAATTCCATTCATGAATTGTGGCAGCCAGCGTGTCTGCTATTAATATCTAATATAATTTGACCTTGGAAATTTTAGATTATACTGTATTTGGTGTATTTTACTAACTTTAAACGCAATTTTCACTTTTTCACCTTTGATATAAATTCGAGTAGATTATCGTGCTTGGCTTGCGTTGTTTGTCAAGTTTATATTCTTTATATAGCTCGAACTTTCTTAAGGGTAATTTTTGCGTTTGGTTAGATTCTGTTTTATATCCTTTTACAGTGTATCATTTCATAAATTTCAGGTCATTGTTGAATAAAGGGATATATGGTGAAGAGAATATTGCTGCATAAGACCACTTGATAATTTGAGTGGTTGAATATTCTCGAGGACTTCGGAACGGCAACTCAGCTTACTGCTTTCCATTATTTACCTATATAAATGATCAGATATATTGATAAATATAGTCATTTTAGAACTATATATTTCATTATATCCCAGAAGTTTATTCAAAACACTGAGCGAGATGAGAAGCCACATCTTTACAAAGAAGATAAGCACTAAAAGGCATACGCCACCAAAGGTGAAAAGTCTGTCTCCCACAATGGCTGGCTTCAAGCCCTACTGTAAACGAGCTCACTATCAAACTACTCTGTGGAAAACAGCAAGTATGCTAGTACCTCCACAAGATCTCAACCTGCTGGAATCAGGGTGGGAGATGAAAACGTCAAAACTACAGCCATTACACATACTCCCAGGTCAACTGGTTGCTCCAGACGAGCTCTCAACCTCGTGAATTGCCAGTGCAAATCCGGTTGTAAAACAGCTTTGTTCCTGCACCAAGTATTCACTGGCTTGCTCTAACTCTTGCAAATGTAAAGGAAAGGCAACTTGTGACAACCTCATGAAAGTTATCACAGACAATAGCAGGGATGAGTGAATGAGTATCAAAAACTGCATCTGTAAATAATTTGAATGTGTCATCATGATGTACTTGATATTAATTAATAGAAAATGTGAAATGAAATCGTTATCGAGAATTTTTATTGTAAATATATGGCATTTGTTTTTCGTGTCAGAAAGTCTTGTGTTACCGGAAACTAGTAATATAAAGAACATTATCTTGTAACTCTCAAAGACAAGCCTTAAAGGAAATACGTGTGTGGCATAAAAAAGAGGAACAAACTTCATACTCTTTCAGCCAGAGAACATAACAAAGGCATTTTCTTGAGTATTATTATGGTAACCATGTGGATTTGAGGTACAACAATATCTCAAATCGTACAAATAACCCTAAAAATTAATTTCTCAGCTTGAAATATCATAAAACTACCTAATACACATGAACATTGTCCCATAGAAATCGAACTCGGATTTTTCGGTAGGCCAATGGGGGCCATTTTGGATTTTTGCATTTTACGCAGAGTGCTCAATGTTTATCTTTTAAATTTAAGAAAAAATAATTAATGAAATTTTCACACAAAAATACATGAATTAGAAAAAAAAAAAACATGTCAGGATGAAATTCAGGAGTTATTGCTTGGAATACACCAGAATCGATTAATATCTTATTATTTAAAATATGTTAGAAACTGAACAAGTAGATATACTTTAAAATAAAGAATAACGTTTTGAGATAAACACATTTAAAGATTTCTCAATTAACCTTCTCTAATAAAGCTTATAGGTGATAACTACTTGACTCGTGGTCCTCTATCTTAATGAAAATATATTATCCCAACTTATGATACATCAACATGAATGATAAAATCTGTTAAGGGGGATTCGTAGTATCAATACACTCATGACCACATGACTTCACTACAAATGTTTCTTTAGAACACTCCATCACTTTTCTTGTGTGAAAGCTTTTCACTGACTTTGAAATAAGGACATACTTAATAGAACCCTCCTTCTTCGACACGAATAAATCTGTAAAAAATGACAAAAATAACGAAATATCCAAAACGTGCCTTTATAACAATGGTGCTCATGAAAAACTCAACGTAATAATAAACGGACAAAAACGATTCACACGCTAAATTTTGAGACAAAGGTTGGTCATTGATAATACCACGTGTAGATCATACATATTGCAATGGCTATACAGCATATCGTAAAAAAACAGTAAATATTAATATAAACATAGTTATTGACGAATATTCTCACAAAATAACGATGTCAATAGTCACTAGGGTCAAGATAAGGAAATTCTGGGTGCATATGAACAAACAGAATCGCCTTTTTACCTGTAAGAAAGCTTCC
>NC_090734.1:65758361-65775861 GCF_036898095.1 Palaemon carinicauda
TTCTTATGTCTCACGGGGATCTCATTTATTACCCACTGCAGTTCTTCATAGTATTCATCTTTCCTTTCTTCAGGGGAATCATTTGTTGGGGCAGAGCAAACTATAATACTCATATTACACTGCTTCGAATTGAACTTTGCTTGTAGCAATCTACTATTTATAACTCTCCACTTGGTTAATGCCTTTTCCTACCCCTTCTCTTCCAACTCCATCTAATACTCTCCAGTTACTGTAACTTCCCAATCTGATTCATGGTTCTAACATTCCAATTACCTATTTTTAATTTTTCTTTAGTATTTATATACCGGGAGATTCTTAGCACCCCGGTACGCCCAGGACTGGTGGCCATTCTGTGATCTTCTTTTTCCATGACTAACTAATTCTATAGAGGATTTATTAGCTAGACACATCAAAGGATAGCCCGTTCCTTGTGATGCTCAGTGCCTATCTTACTAGGGCAAGTGACCCCTGCTGGTCCATGCTAATTCTAGTAAGATCAACCACCAGGCATCAAGAGTAAAAGCCGAAGAGACAGTTTGTCCTTCGTCTTAAACCCAATCCATCACCCTGCTGCCAATGACTTCATCAAGAATGAATGATTTAAAGTTTTCAGGCATTTACAGGGGCAATTTCTCCACACCAAAAGCTCTCATTACTCTACCAAGCTGCTCATCCGCTTATATGAGTATAACCGTTGGCAAACATGGATTGCTAAGATATACTGCCTAGCACGGTAAGCTAAGATATACCACCCAGCACAGTAACTAAGATATACTGCTTAGCACGGTAACTAAGATATACCGCCTAGCACAGTAGCTAAGATATATCGCCTAGCATGGTAGCTAAGATATACTGACTTACATATATATATATATATATATATATATATATATATATATATATATATATATATATATATATATATATATATATATATATATATATATATATATATATATATATACATACATATATATATATATATATATATATATATATATATATATATATATATATATATTTATATATATTTATATATACATCTATATATATGTATATATATATATATATATATATATATATATATATATATATATATATATATATATATATATATATATATATATATATATATATATATATATATATATATGTATTCTTAAGAAGGTGGTCTTGTGTAGAATAAATATTGTAGTTTATCAACAATTTTATTTATAATTCATATATTGTTTTCATTTGTGTATTAAAGAGATGATACCCAGCCCGTAAAATGAGCCTCTCTCATGTAGAAATAAGTATTTTATGTAAATTATGTAAGACTTTCGTCATGAATTTCATTATATTCTTTATTCAAGCTAAAATATGTAATTTACGTATCATTTTTTAAGAATTTACTTTTTATTTTACGTATGTTTGCTATGAAGTCTTGAGTTGTCTATTTTAATGTATTGTAGGATTCATGCGAGATATGTATAAGAGCTTAGGTAATGTTCTTTTATATTTTATGATGTATTGTGTCATGTTTGAGAGTGAATTACTGAACATGTCCTTCGGAATGTTCTTTAACACATGCTTTCGAAATTTAGAGAATACCAGGCGAGAGGAGGTTATCTTTTTTTTTTTCATTTCAGGACAATGGGTGGGTGGAGCTAGCTGACTGAGAGAGCCGTCTGGCGTAGCGTACATACAGCGTTTGGGAGAGTAATACTTGGCAACTTTGATGATTGTCATAACCCTCCACGCTACCAAAACTCGATCCTGGAAGCTTCTGGAATTAGCAAAAATTTTATAAACAGGTGACCCAAGGTTGGGTTTAAGTTAGAGACAGACAGACATAGAGATCGAGTTAGAACCGCAGCCTTCCCCTCTCCCTCTCTCTCCCGCAAATAACCCAGTGCATTATCAAAACTGTTCATAATATTGGTGTGTCCTCTCCGAAGTGGCTCTGTGCTCCCAAAGCAAATCGTGTATCAAAAATATGCAAGAATAAGGGGTGATTTTGAATTCATTATATTAGGGTGAGTGTTGTCATTGTATAAAGTTTTTGTAAACGGCCCTGTAGGCAGGAGAGGTTTGCAAAGTGATCCGGTTAACTATTATTCATTACGATTCAAGATTAACCTTGTATTATTTCAGAACTATTTCAAGCCTTTGTATTATTTCCATCGATTATTTCTTTTCTTAGCTTAAATTTTAATCAGATATCATAGTTTTAAGTCAAGTCCTTTAATAATTTCAGATCGTAACATTTTTGTCTTATTCTAAGGTTTATTCAAACTTGATATTTTTAAAGTGACTTAATTTTGTTATGTAAATTCTTACAAAGTGTTGCAATTTATATAAAATATATCTATTTTTGTAAATAGTGTATCATTCCAATCATCACTAGTTAAGACCAGTTTCTGCTCAATTCCTGTTAAGAACCACAATGAGAGTCAAATAAGTGTTAATAATTCTTAAGAGTAATCACCCAGTTTGGTTTTTGAGTGTGCTTAAGAGACCTTTGGATATTCAGTGTTTTATATATTGCTGTCTGGGAATTATTTAATGGTCTCAGAATTCTTGTATTAATGATTTGAAGTGTAACAGATTTAATGTGAAAGCAAACAAGGTAATTTGCCAGTCGTAGTTTATATAATATTATATGTTTGGTTCCCAGTCACGAGTCATAGTATAATATATTATGTTAGTGCCTAGACCAGAGAGCCTTATCGTATAATATATTTTGGGTGCTCAGACCCGGGATCCATACAGTATAATATATTTTGGTGCCCAGACCCTTGGAATTCAGGGAGTCTGTTTTAAATATCGGTGATAACAGTGCCGTATATTTGATTAAAGGGTTTTGATTAGTACAGTATTCATAGAATTTTGAGTATTGTTAGTATATTATTTATTGGAGAGGTATTGATTATTGTAAAAGTACACTATGACAGTTTAATTTCCAAGAGTTTTTAAGTAACCCAAGTGTTCAGGAATTGTCAGAAGCTAATGTAACTAAAGCTCAGTGGCTTTCAATCTTAATGGCATGTGGTGGCCATGCTACGAGTGGGAGGAATAAGGCCCAAATCAAGTGTCTACCCTTAGAAGCATTGATAAACTCGGGAAAGTTGTCGGATGAGATTATTGTGGTAGCTCGTGAGCTGTTGCAGGAACCTGAGGAGAATTTTTTAGTGAAGTAAGGACCGGTTGACCCTCAAACTGAAGGCATGAAAGCAGATAAGGATGTAGAAGCAAAGTTTCGATGTATTGCATCGGAAGAGAATTTGATTAGGTTGAAGATGATGGCAGAACGAGAAGAAAGAGCGAGAAGACGGGAAGAAGTGGAAGCCAGACGAGAAGATGACAGAGAAGAAAGACGAAGTGTGAAGGAAATAGATGATAAAGAACGAGAAGAAGCCCGAGAGACTACAAGACATGCAAGATTAATGGAAAAAAGACGAGAAGAAGAAGAGAGAGAAGAAAGACGACGTGCGAAGGATATGGAAGTAAGGCGAGAAGAAGAAGAGAGAGAAGAAAGACGATGTGCGAAAGAAAAAGAAATGGAAGAAGTAAGGTATACGCAGGAGTTAGAACAATTGCATACACGCGCTCAGCTAAAAGCGCAGACGGGAACCGAGATGACTCCCACTAGGCACAAATCCGTGTTTAATGTTTTGGAAGCCCAGAGGTTAATTTCAAGTTCACAGAAAAATCTCCAGATGAGTTCTACGATTATTTTGAAACGGTCGTAACGACAATGAAATGGCCAGAAGATAAATAGTCTGTGTTATTGCAGAGTGTGTTTTTTGGGAAGGGCCGCAGTGTTTACTTATCTTTATCTCAAGACCAGAGGATGCAGTATCAAGAAGTGAAGAGGAACGTGCTGCAAGTGTATCAGATGACCCCTGAATATTATAATGAAAGGTTCCGAAGCTTGAAAAAGGACAAAAAAATCACTTTCTTGGATTACGGTTATAAGGTACAATGATGTTTTAAGAGATGGACAGAGGCTGCTAACGTAAAGGAGAAGGCTGATTTAGAAGAATTGATAATACTAGAGCAATATCTACGAGGAATTCCTGAACACGTTTGAACGTACTTGAGAGAGAGAGCAAGGTGAAGAAACTCGATAAAGCCGCTTCGCTGAGTGAAGATTATAATATTATCAGTCGTAAACCATCCTCGGGCACGAAGTTTCAACCGTCGTTCCGACCAAGTGTCAAGTATTCGCTGAACCATGGAACCCAGTTCAGTAATAACTACAGGAGCAAGTTCAACAATTACAATGGAAGTAGCACTGGTACTGTCCCCAAGAAGAATGCGATAGTACTACAACAGCAAACGTCAAATCGTCCTCCTTCAAGTATCATAAAAAACGTGCAGAAGGTTAATATCGTCTGCTTTAAGTATGGCAAGAGAGGCCATATCAGTAAGGAATGTTGGTCAAACCTACCGAAAGTTGTCGCCCAAGTGATTAAAGATAATTCGACTTCATAGAATGCGAAGACTAACGGTCTCAGAATTCATGTATTAATGATTTAAAGTGTAGCAGTTTTAATGTGAAAGTAAACAAGGTAATTTAGAATTCAAGAGGTTAATTAACTTGCCAGTTGTAGTACATATAATATTATATGCTTAGTTTCCAGTCACGAGTCATAGTATAATATATTTTGGATGCTCAGACCCATACAGTACAATAATAATAACAATAATATATATATATATATATATATATATATATATATATATATATATATATATATATATATATATATATATATATATATATATATATATATGTCCTAATCCTTGTATGCAATGTATGTGTTTTATACAGTGACCTTTTAAAGAGTCCTATGACTATCTTGAATTGTATCACTGAACTCTTATAAGTGACGTGAGCCAAGTCTCATAAGGTAATGTGCTGAAAGCCTATTGGTGACAGTATATTTCCATCACAGTGGAGAAATCTACAAAATCTAACAATTCAGCATACTGACAGAGCAACATTGCATCTTACTTGCCGAGGGTTAAGCAGTACCACTCGAGCAATCATTAGAACAAGGTACTTGTCTGAGAGTATCGGGCTGTGCAAAGTGTATTCACAAACCATTTTTGTAATAAAGTGAAAAAATCCATGTTCTGATGTCCATTATCCATTGACATCGGACATAATTGGTGCCAGGTGTAAAAATTCATCAGTTTGTGTATGATGTGAGTGAAGTTGTTCTTTAAGCCAGTAAAATAAAAGTTCAAGATACCTAGATACATGAGGACTAATATAGCAGAAACTGCTGCTGCGGGAGACGAAAACAAAAGAGCAGTGGTTTATAGTGATGTCGATGAAGAAAAGGGACGAGAACAATGATCGCAAGACTTAGAAAATAGGTTAGATAACCTAGCCAAGTTAAAGAACAGATTCTTAGCTGAACGAGAAAAGGAGCGGCGCACAACCACAGTATATCTGATGTACATAAACGAAGTTCATACGCACACAAATGAAAGCACACGACAGCCAAGTGAAGATATGCAAAACATCATTGTTCAAAAATTGCCAGAACTCTACGCAAGTGTTAAGCCTTTTGATGATCAACGGCCATTGAAGGGTTTCAATCAGTCAAATTGTTTTTGATAGACTTTGAAGTAGCCATATATGGGTGGTGAGAAAGAGAAAAAGCAATTCAAGTAATTAGGTTGGAGATAATGTATTAGCCATAAGACAGTTTAAGAAATTATACTGAAATAAAACAACGTTTGATTGAGAAATATGCCTTACTCGATGTGAGGAACATGAAAGAAAATTACAATTCCAAAATTCGAGAGGGGGAGACAGTTCTCAGTTTTGTAACTCGCATTTTTTGAGATTGTGATTCGTTTGCTACACAGAGTGCCAGTCTCCCAGAAGATGATAATAAAGCAATTGCCTGTAAACATTTCTGCAGATTAGTAAACCTGTATTTATGTGGTTATTTGTTCGATGACAATTATTTGTAAGCAGATGTAGAGATGGCGATACAAAACATTTTAGACAGTTTGCCGGAAGAAAAAATGACTGAGAAAAACTACCCCGATTTCGAAAAGGTGGCAGCGTAGAGAGGCACTCACCAACACCAAAGCGGGGGAGGGGAGAACGTAGTCAGCAGGTGAGAAGAGTCTTCAGATGTTGGCAGTGTGGGGGAGAGGAGCACCAACAAGTGGAGTGCCTCACCCCACGATCGCCCCGCTATTACACTTGTTAGGCCTATGGTCATCTATCTCGAGAGTGCTCAGCAAAAGACGCCGAGGGCGAGCAGGCTGTGGCACATGCACATGCACCCCCCCCCCCAAGGCTGTGGCACAAGCACACATCCCTCCCCCCTCCCCCCCGCTCAGCCCAACATCTGAGGAAAAGGAAACAGAGTAAGGGGGAATCGAGGTAGATCGATTCCGCCGCCCCCGTATGACACTAGAAGCAGTCGAGTGAGCAGTGGTGCCCCCATCGGTACCCCCGACTGCAACCCCTCAGCACTATGGACAGGAGCAAGGGGCAGCGTTATTGCAAGCGAGGTCGTTAGCACCTGCCCCACATATCCTAATGGGCAGTTATGAATGTTAGCAGTCAGGATTGACCTACCAGATAAGTCCATTCGAGCGCTTATCGACACAGGAGCTAGCGTTTCGCTTATTGAAAAAGGAATCTCCTGAAACCCACTACAGTCAGCAGCATCCATCATCCTTGACACACCAGGAGGAAATAAACTACACGCAAGGCATACAATGACTGTCAAATGTAAGGTGGGATCTGTGAAGTTTACACATGATTTTTTTGTCTTGCCCACCTTGGGAATTCCAGGAATCGAGGCTATACTGGGGTTGGATTTTATTATGGGTAATCAAATATACTTTTTCGGGGAAAAATGATAGAATAACAGTAAAAGTAGTAGGGTGAATTTTGCTGATAAAGTCATGAGAGAGTAAGTGCTTGTGCGGAAAAGGAGAAACAATTCAGTAAGGTAACAGCTGTACCTGAAAGAGGAGAAGTATTGCCTACCTAGACACTTACAAGCATATCAGTGACCCTGTGATAGCCTCTTCTGGAGGGAACCAAGGTTGTAGTTAAACCCCATGATAAATGGGCCCACGTAGTCTTAGAGGGCTTGTCGGAAATAAAAGAGAACAGAGCTGATATAACGATAATTAATTTATCAAATAAAAGAGTTGTGTTAGAATGTGAAGTGGAGAGGAGCCACCCAGGAGGATTGATCGATTTCCCTTTAGCATTAAAACTGAACAGGTGGAGCTGATCAGGACAAGACCTTATAAGGTACCTATTCATTTCAAGGGAGAGATAGAAAGGGAAATTAGTAAACTTAGGGAACAAGGGAATATCAAGGAAAGCGAATCTCCCTGGGCTTCTCAAATTGTAGCTATTAGGAAAAAGGATGCCTTGGTAAGATTGTATGTTGATAATAGGAAGTTGAATGCAGTCACTAAGGATAATGCATTTCCATTGCCCTCGATTGAAGAATTACTTGTGAAGGTACGGGATAATAAATATTCTACAACTATCGATTTGAAATCTGGATACTTTGAAATACCCATTCAGGAAGACAATAAATGTAAAATGGCATTTATAGCTAACGATCAACTATATCAGTTTAATTTTCTTCCTTTCGGTGTTAAAAATGCTCCAAGTAATTTTTCTAGAGTAATGAGGGCAGTTTTGTCTCCCTTAATTGGACATAATGTTCTTGTTTATTTAGACGATATCATAATTACAATGAAAACGGCTGAAAAACATTATAACAATATTCATAAAGTTTTAGAAGCATTGCGACGTAATGGTATGAAAATAAATTTGTCAAAGTGCAAATTTTTCTGAAAACAGGTCGAATTTTTAGGTCATATAATAACCCCAGATGGTATCCAACCCTGCCCCAGTGAAGAAGCTATTTCCTTGGGCTCAGTGGGTATTACCGTAAATTCTTAAAAGGTTTTGGAGAGATAACGAGACCCTTAGATGCTTTAAAGAAATAAAAAGTAATAAATTGGGGAGTGGAAGAAGAAAGGGCCTTTAATCATTTGAAAGCTGACTTAACTAACAATGACTTACTCGCGTATCCTAGATTTGATCGCCCGTTTTTAGTGACAACAGATGCGAGTAGCGTAGCTATTGTTTCCGAAATTTCTCAACGAGATGATAAAGGTAGAGAGCGAACCATTTGTTTTGCTTCCAGGGCATTAAAAGGGGCAGAAAAGAATTATAGTACATTCTTTGGGTTCTAGAGAAGTATTGGCTCTTTTTATTAGGTCAGCTGATTAAGTTGCAAAGTGATCATCGTCCCTTACGTGATTTATTTTACAAAGGTGACTTGACATCTAGACAAGCGAGATAGATTGAAAGATTGCTAGAGTTTAACATAAAGGGGTTTTACCAAATAGAAGGTAAAGCTAACAAGGTAGCTGATGCCCTCTCTAGAGATGCAGTAATAGGAGTAACAGCTATGGCACAAAAGAGGAACGAAGAACGAAAACAAAATATTGAAGACCCCATCAAAATAGAAAATAAGATGTGAATTCGCACGAGGAGCAGTCAGAAAATGAGATCCACGAATGAGAGAGAGAGAGAGAGAGATGAAAAGGGTGAAGGTGAATGTATGTGGGTGGCCGAGGACACGACGAGGGGTGTCCAGAATGAGTGCCCTGATGATGCAGGTGTTATTGACTTGGAAGGTTGGGACATCGAGGAAGTCTGAGAGGGACAGAAAACAGAGGAATGGATGGAAAGAGTGCAAGCAGTGATTAAAGGGGAATCGAAGAGTTGTCCATCATTTCTGAATGTGCGTTGTGAGAATTTTTTTTATAGAGAATGATATTTTATATTGTGCTTACGAGAAGAGGGGAGGAGAATTTTATGCACGGGTAGTTCTTCCTCCCTTTTTAAGTGATAGAGCCATCCACATTGTACATGCAAGTCCGTATACAGGGAGGGCAGTCAGGGATTGATAGAATGTTAAGGAGAGCACATGAATCCTTCTTTTGGTTAGGAATGAAAAAATCTATAAAAGTTATGTAAAATGTTGTCATGCTTATAACTGTTTCAAAGAAAATGAAAAACACTGTACCGGAAGCCAGAAAGTGGCCTGTGATTCCTATTGAATTTTATAGGGGGCATATGGATGTGGTAGGATCATTTGCTACTGGTATAACACAACATAAGTATATATGTGTATTTGTGGATGCTTTCACTCGTTACACTCATACTTACGCATTGTTGGATAAATCAGCAAATTCATTAGCACAGGTGCTGTGATCTTTCATTACTAGGTTTGGTTACTCGAAAATTTTGATAATGGTCTCGAGTTTATAAATAAGATGGTGAAATTGGTCATGGACTTGATGAAAATTGAACACTTTTCAGTGACCGCGTATAGGCCTTCAGCTTATGGCTTGGTGGAAACGCATAATAGGGAAGTGGTGCAAATTTTATGTCACTTAGTGGCTGATGACCCCCTTCTTTGGCACGCCGTGCTTCCTACGGCTGATCTAGCTTTGAACATTGATTATGATGCCTTGCTCAGGGACACACCTTTGTTTTTAGTGTATGGACAGGATCCTGTGTTACCATATGTAATAAATGAAATAGTTAATTATTACATGTTTAAAACACATGACGTAATATGTCATTGTGGATGAAGATGCTAGCGTGAGATTTGCTGTAGTCATATAAAATCATAACAGGATGTACTCTGCATCCCTCGGCAATGTAACATTTTTCTGAAACGTCAACACAAATGCATACCATGTGAAAGATTGTGTCGTCACCGGATGCAGGTGTCTTCCGAGAGATGAATGTAAAGTTTCCATATTGTGTTTAAATGCTGAGACAACTAAGCATACGATATCTGTGATATCGATAATTTAGGCAGTTCATATCTATACTTCACCTGAATTGGTCATCCGACCAAACCAGCTACACTCCTGTGATGGAGATGTTTAACACTGTTGTTTTTAGAGAATAAACCATTTTAAAGTTACAAAGATGAACTTTATTTCAAAACTTAACATCTCAAACAACACATACTCAATGTGTGCTTATAACAGTAGCACACTAATAAATGGTGGCAGCGGTGGGAACTCTAAGAATCAGAGAAAGATCTTCAAGAAATTAATAATAATACTTTAAGAATTAGAGGAAGATCTTCAAGAAATAAAAAATAAAGCTGTAAAAAAAAAGAAAGATCTTCAAGAAATCAACGTTAATGAATCTACAATTTTGACTAAGTAACATAGTCCATCGAAGTCTACAACATTTGATGAATGTTATACATACAAACTGATGAACTGGATCTTCAATCAACATCCTAGGAAACCCAAGGACTGACGTTCAAAGCTTACAAAACATATCCAGGAAGCAATACATTCAACGGAAACTCGGACGATACATCGTTAACAAACATCAAGAGAGAGAGAGGATGTGACGACATCACACAGAACCATATATAAGCTAAGTACAATTTTCAAATTCATTTCAGTTTGGGCAGTGAAGTGTAGTTATCACGAGTCGTTAGTCGATTATTACTGGGGTGAGTGGTTTGCTAATCTTTTATTTTCCTTTCATTAAAGGAAACTGTGTTCAATTCCGAATTCTCATCAAGAATTTTTTCTCTCTTTGTGCTAATTCCTTTTTCTTTCAGAAATTTACGGGAAATATCTTTGTGTTCCGTTTTCTTTCAGAAATTCTCGGGAAATGTCTTGGGATTAGTAACATTGTTTTGGGGAATTTTATTATAATCTTTGTCAGTGGGTACTTATGCGTTTACGCAGTGGACGTCTGTATTCATATAGATATTTTAATAGAATTGCAAGGGGTCGAAGAGATAGGAAAAGAAATACAGCAGTCATGACGCCCCCTGTGAGCCCCACCCCTGGACCTAGTGGCGTAGGACAGATTAATCCTCTCCCAATTGTGACACTTGTAAATGCCAGGTCTGCAATCCTTCCTTTTCAGGGTCGGGTTAATGGGTTCTTGCCTCAAAATGTGGAGTCATGGATTTCATCCGTCGATGCCCATTTAAATGCCAAACAAATCGTGGACCCTTTTGTACAATTACAAGAAGCTAAACGTTTTATAGATTTTTCTAAGGGGGATGCGAGTGCGTATTTAAGAGGTATTTCATTTCAAGAAGCAGTTACCTGGGATGATTTCAAAGTTAGGTTACGCACGGTCTATGGGGGTGAAGAAGCCTTGGATGTGATATTAACGTTAAGAAATACACTTAATCAAGCCACTATGAATCAGCTTAATGTTATTGAGAGAGCAGCTCTCATAGCTGATAGGCTTAATGAATATCAGGATATTTTAGGTAATTCCACTTGGCTTACTAGAGATAACATCTCCGTGAAAGATTTTTACGATTAATGTATTTAACTTGCATGACACTTATGTTGCTTGAAGCTTTAGTGCGGTGTTTTGATAAAAAGTTAACGCCTGCAAGTACGGAATTGGATGTATATAAACAGATAAAAAAACACATGGCTAAGTGTCCAGATCTCGATCCCGTGTTAACTCAAGTTTTTGCAAAGAATGAAACAAAGCCACAAACAGTGAACGTAGTTAATAATAGTCAAGTAGCGGGAATGATGTGTTATAATTGCAAACATCAAGGTCACTTAAGCGCGGACTGCAGAACGAAATTCTGCTCGATACATAATAGTTCGACACATTCATACAGTCAGTGTTACTCGCGTAAGATGCAACAGAATCCCAGAAATACACAGTCAATTCCACAGTCAGTTCCATATGGAAATAAAAAGAAAAATCCTCATTTTAACAATAAGAAGAAACAACCAAATGTCAATGCAGTTCAGAGTCCGAAGCAAACAAACACTTCTTCGAATATCACTGAGCCTGGGTCGTCAAACCAGACCTCGCAAGGTCAGACTAATTTTCAGAATGTGCAGAGCAAAGCAAATACCACATAGTTAACTCCAGTGGGGAATAGAGTGATTTTGGGTCAAGGTCATTCATGTCAACATCAATAGTATTGAATAATCAATTTAATGTTTTATCAGATAATTGTGAGGCAATAGATTTTCCTATGAAACACACGGCCGAATTAAGTAAAACAGTACATGCTCCCATAGATTTGCAACATATTCACACAATAATAAGCCAAAATGAGTTATGACCAACCTTATATGCTGTAAATTTAGAACACAAATCCTTTACGTTATTTTTTGACTCTGGTAGTCCACGTAATATCATGGATTTGAGGACACATCATTTGTTGTTTTCGAACTTTACGATTGAAAAATCCGGAGTTAGACTCTCGGGTATAGGAAATAATGAATTAAATGTCATAGGCATAACTCATGTTCAATTCAAAGTCGGTAAATGCACGTTTGCCGATACATTTGTTGTTGTACAAAACATTGATATGTATCCAGCTGTAATTATAGGATACCCATCTATGGGAAATCAATACATTATCTTAGCCCCTGCCAAGCATGGCAAGTATATCAAAGGGAAATTCTATAAGTCTTCTAATACCTTAAAATCAGTTTTGGATAAAAAGGAGACGACAAATGTAACCGTAACGTACGTTGAAGAACCAATAACTTGTCTCACTGATAAAGAAATAATATACGCAACCCAGCAGAATTCTCGTTCACCCGTAATATCATCTTGCACGCAATCTATTGAGCCAAACGTACCTTCGAATTTAATAGTGCAAATAAAGAAAACATTACCGGGATCTGAAATATTAATCCTTTCCGACACTTTGAAAACTAACGGATTGTCTGTCACACAAGTTATTTATACAGTAGGCTCACATCAACAATGTAATATTGAAGTCTGTAATCATTTAAATAACACTTTAGTAATTCACAAAAATCAACATATCTTGGATGTAGAAGTTTATAAACATCGTATTCTTACCATTGCTGAAATCAATCACTCTCAATCAGTTGCGAATGAATCCCTTTTGCAATCTATTAAAAATAAAATCAATAAAGACATTCACGACGAAGAAATTCAGCAGAAAATTTTTGGACTTTTAACTAAATATCATGATGTTTCTTCCACTACGGATGGATCCTTAGGAAAAACAGAAGTGATCGAGCATCAAATAAGGTTAAAGGACAAGCAAAAAATTATCTATGTACCCTCGTACAGACGCCCTATGAAATTCCAGAATGAAATAATTGATGAAGTAGGTAAAATGCTAGAAGAAGGAGTCATTAGGAAATCAAACAGCCCTTATAATTTTCCATTAATAGTTGTACCGAAAAAAGATCGAACATGGCGTATCTGCGTCGACTTCCGTCGTCTAAACGAGGAGATGACCCCTGATCGATTCCCAGTGCCATGTACTGACGATATTTTGTCTTTGTTAGGTCAGAATAAATATTTTACCAGTTTGGACTTACTTAAAGGCTTTCACCAGATATCATTAGCAGAAGATAGTATCCCATACACAGCCTTCAGCACAGCCAGGGGACATTATGAATTTTTACGGATGCCTTTTGGTATACGTTGTGCTCCTATAACATTTACAAGAGTGATTAACATAGTGTTTGGAGACTTGTTAGGGGATATATTGCATGCCTATATGGACGATCTTGTAATCTTTTCCAACACCTTAGAAGAACATCTACGTAAGTTAGAACTAGTACTACAGAGATTAAGACAACATAACTTAAAGGTAAAGATTAGTAAGTGTGAATTTTTCAAAACAGAATTAATATATTTGGGTTTCATGGTGTCAAGCCAAGGTCTTAAAGTAGTCCATGATAAGGTGTCGGCTATACGTAATTTTCCCATACCTACTAATGTCAAGGGAATACAGCAATTTCTGGGTTGTAGTGGATATTACAGGCGTTTTATACGCAACTATTCAATAATAGCCGCTCCTTTAATTGATCTTACGAAGAAGGGCGTAGATTTCATATGGTCTGAGCATCATCAACAGGCGTTTAATACCTTGAAAGATGAACTGTGTAGTTCTCCTATCTTAAAATTTCCTGACTTCGGTAAGGAATTCTTCATTGCAACAGACGCCTGAGACTTAGGAGTAGGAGGGGTATTGCTTCAGCAAAATGATAAACAATTTTTCCCGATAGCTTTTTATTCTCGAAAATTGAGAACTTGACTCATGAAGATGAATTGATTATGTCAGAACTAAGGAATCAGTTAGCTTCAATCAATCAAATTATGGATTTAGTAAATAAACATTCAAGTAATATCATTCAGATTATGGAAGTACAGGATTTGTTGGCAACGTTAACGTATTATGATTCAAAAATAGATCACATACATAACAGAATTGCATATTTCATTGAGAAATCCAAGGATTATGTAGAAGCTATCACGTTAGCAACTAAAGGTGTACTGTCGCCCCCTTTATTGCCTATAAATTACTTAAAGTTAGTTCTGGAGAACGGAAGGGATAAACTAGGCTATGTTCCTTTGTTAGGCGAACGTAGGATAGAATTGTATTACAGCCTAATTACAGTAAGCATTGAAAATAACAAGATTAGGATTACAATTCCCTTTGATTCTTCTGATGCCTGGCAATCTTACAGGATATCACCATTTCCAACTTTCATGACGAATCATTCAAATCCAGTAATATCCAGTTTGACAGGACACGTATTGATTTCCCCAGACAAGGAAACATATACGGTCATTAAAGACTTAAATCAATTAACTCACTGTTCAGACGCAATGGATAGAAAAATATGTACAGCTGACTCATTTGAATTCCATAAAAACTTAATGGATTCATGCGAGTTAGGTATAGTGCTGGACGGTGCTCTCTCCCATACAAGTGAAAATTGTCTGGATAAGCTCTATCCCTTTGACAATAATGAGTTCAAATGCAGACTGAACAATGGCTCGTGGATACGATACGACAAGGACGGCTTCAATGTATCATGCCCGGACGGATCCACGTCTTTTGCACACATCCTTGTTGCAGCAGATGGTTGTATCGGGACTTCCCCTAATTCCATGGTGACCGGGCTAAGGACAATCATCAGAGAACGAGCCTACTTCGTGAACTTCACGTGGACGTCTACAATGCCAGCACTACCTCTCCCATACAACAAACAGGTAGCCAAGCGGTTGATGAAATTGACCGAGATGGACCACCTGTCACCGACTTATAAGGAATTTCTTCACCCCATACTACTAGCAGGATTAAGTGTAACGGTGATGATATTTATCGCCGTGAACATCCTTGTTTGGCGTAGGTTACGGAACAGTTGGGAGCTAAAACAGAACGATTTGCCATGTCCAGGCAAAACTCCTTATTGAATTCAGTTTAAAGCCGTTGGAAGTGGCCACCTCATTCGCTAAAGGAGTAAAATGCTCTGGAAATTGTGTCTGTACGAAAAGCAGTTAGTACGCTAGTAATATGTAATTGAAGAAATTATTGAACATTGCATCGTTAAAAATACATTTAAAAAACATTTTAAAAAAAAAATATTAATCATTTTTTCTCTCGGCATCTAATAAAATATATAAACCGGAATGTTAAAAGAAAAGAGAAAAAAAAATAAAAATAACAGAATCTATGGGCATCTAATAAAATATATCAGCCCTATATATAAATATATATATATATATATATATATATATATATATATATATATATATATATATATATATATATATATATATATATATATGTGTGTGTGTGTGTGTACGAAACTGTGGTACGTGTACGTACCAGGAATTCGTGTTTGTGCACTAAAATTTAATCTTTACCAAGGTAACAAATATTTTTATTAGTTACCGTATTGTGTTAATCTATGTTTCTGACAAAGGTAACAATTATTCTGTAACAAGTTACCGAATCATATGTATATCAGTATTTTTTTTTTTGGTACCATATAATCGTTTACTAGCAATGTACCATATATATGATCTGTATTTATCATGCATTTTTTTGCTTTGCTTTGGTAATATCTTTTCGTATGCATTATTGTTATTATTTTTTGATGTGCCTATTTGGACATTCGTCCTCATTTGCTTATGGCTAAAGTTAAACAAAGAATAATACATGTATCCAGTCACACCTAGTAAACATATTTTGGCTTGTTAATTTTTTTTTTTTTAAATTGAGATAGCTGGCCAAGCTAATGTAATAAATGAAATAGTTAATGATTACATGTTTAAAACACATGACGTAATATGTCATTGTGGATGAAGATGCTAGCGTGAGATTTGCTGTAGTCATATAAAATCATAACAGGATGTACTTTGCATCCCTCGGCAATGTAACATTTTTCTGAAACGTCAACACAAATGCATACCGTGTGAAAGATTGTGTCGTCACCAGATGCAGGTGTCTTCCGAGAGACGAATGTAAAGTTTCCATATTGTGTTTAAATGCTGAGACAACTAAGCATACGATATCTGTGATATCGATAATTTAGGCAGTTCATATCTATACTTCATCTGAATTGGTCATCCGACTAAACCAGCTACACTCCTGAGATGGAGATGTTCAACACTGTTGTTTTTAGAGAATAAACCATTTTAAAGTTACAAAGATGAACTTTATTTCAAGACTTACCATCTCAAACAACACATACTCAATGTGTGCTTATATTACTGGTACTCATTAATTCATAACAATTGCCAAATTATTCAACGGAGCAATACCGTGTATACTTATTAAATCTATTGAGGAGAGTAATAAACACCACTGAAAGGTTTTTGAAAAGAGCTAATGAAAAACACAGCTCAAAGTATGATTGTCGGTTCAAAACCGCACCGGTAAAAGTATTTGTGGGCGATTGTATGTATTTGAAACGATTACAACCTAGGAAACAAACTAGAGCCAGTGTATTTTGATCCTTACCCAATAAAGATGGTTAAAACTAACAGTAGTGATACAAAGCATTGTTGATGGTGCAGTGTCTTAGCATCATCAGGCACACATACATGTGGTGCCGGAAGAGGTAGTTTTCAAAAGTGTCAATCAGAGTGTACCTCCTTATCCCTGCATATGCGACATTCCTTCTTTGCTGTTGTTGTTGTTTGAAGACCTCATTTCTTCTTTTGACGTGTTCTAAATAAACTTGATAATAACAATGTGTTCTTATGTTCTTATGTAGAAGTATAGTATTGTGATAATTTTGCTGAGTGTAGCAATATGTATGACATATTGCTGAGTGAACCTAAAAACAAACAGAGATAGGTTAAATAGGTCAGGTGAGATCTGTCAGGCAGATGCTATATTATTCATGTATTTATATGATTCCTGGTTGCTGGGGCTGGGGTGGTTCCCGAAGGGCAATGTGGCTACGTGATTAAAGTTCAGTCTCGAGGTAAGGTAATGTTAGAGAAGGTGTAGATGTAAATACCTTATACTTAGAGATATAAGAGAAGGGCGGGAAGTTGAATGATTTTTTTAAGAAAACGGCTTGTGGCCTCTGATTGATGGTTACAAGTGCAAGTGTAGTAAAGATTTTAAAAATGGCGAAACGCTGGTGGCGAGTTTTGTTGCGAAATTGTGCCGTAAAC
>NC_090734.1:65785861-65838361 GCF_036898095.1 Palaemon carinicauda
AAGTTGGAGGGAGGGTTGAGAGAACTCGCGGGCGAATGAATGTGGTTTAAGACGAGACTGTTTTAGAACCTAGAGAGCAACCGCCTGGTAGAGGAGGCGCTGAGGCTAAAGAAATCGAGCATTTGTAATTTATGATTAAGAAATTTAATGTCATTTTAATGTAACATGATGAATAAATCCCATCTAGAAATTTAGGTTCAGAAAAAACGCGGGAACAAGGTGACGTCGGGGGGTGCAGAGACCAGCTCTACCTCTTTGATCCGACGTCCTCAGTCTAAGTAAGTCCTTAATTGTTCTCTCTCCCCCCCTATTGTACCCAGGTCGGTTTCCATATAGGTTTCACTAGTGCTCTGTAAAATTTGTATCTATGAATATTTACTCGATCCTTGTGATTGGGGATCAGTGTTGTCTTGTAAATTACGTGAAAAGGCCTCGGTATGCCGTTTATCAAGGTAACTTACTAAAAGATTAATTAATTTTGCTTAATTTTGAGTCCGGTGCGGACTTAGTTTTTTTTCAGTAACGCATGTGGTCATTAAGTCAAGTGTCTCTTTTGTATGTCGAGTAAAGGTTTATTTTTTGTATTTCCCTCGTATTAGATGATTATTTTTATAATAAACTTGTTAAAATATAGCCGTATTCTACTTAATTCCTGAAGATTTTGAGAGGCTAGCCTCTTCAAGGCCTTGCGATCCGCCCAGTATATCGGGCAGATTTAATAAACTGGTGAAATTTCCCAACACCAGGTGTCAAGTGAAGGCTTGCACCTGAGGCATATGGTCCATGCAAATGACAAAGGGCATACTTCTAAGAAGTGCCGAAAGTGACCAACAGCCAAATTCATCATCAGTAATTCACGACTGAAGGTATAGTAGCCAGATTCAGCCTTGGACAGTTTTTTACTGAATAAAGCTAATGAGCTGGTTAAGCCATTGGCCAGCTGCTTGAGTACTGCACCAATAGCATCGGGGGAGAAAAAGAGAGGCATGTGGCACTGGAAAAGGGAGAGGAGCAGCAGTTGATAGAGCATTCTTTGCATTGCAGAAGGTCGCTTCTTGAAGGGGACCCCATTTCAGTTCTATTAGCTTGCAATTGTAGGAGGCATAAAGGAGGCACGAGTGGTGGCAATGGCTGGCAGTAGCCGATGATAGTTGTTGATCATGTCCAAGAATTATTGCAGTGCTTTGATGGCCGAGAGCATGGGGAAGTTCTGAACAGCTGCTACCAAAGGTACATTTGTTGTGCCAGATTACAAGGCCATTCTGTTGTAGGCGGTTGAGCATTATGCGTAAGTGACGACGGAGGTGTTCTTCTATGGAGGAAGAGAACACAAATATGTTGTCCACGTAACATACACAGAAGGGGAGGTCCCTTAAGATGCCATCCAAGAGGCATTGATAAGTAGCCCTAACATTATGAAAGCCAAACAGGATTCATTGAATATGTACTGTTTATACCGAAGGGAATGGTGATGGCGATGGCGATGTCTTCTGGGTTCCTCGGCACCTGATAATACTCTTATTATTATTATTATTATTATTATTATTATTATTATTATTATTATTATTATTATTGTTATTATTATTATTATTATTACAGGCTAAGCTATAACCCTGGTTGGAAAAGCAAGATGCTATAAACCCAAGGGCTCCAACAGGTAAAAATAGCCCAGAGAGGAAAGGAAACAAGGAAATAAATAATCTCACAGGGAAGCAATAAACAATAAAAAAGGAAATATCTTAGGAACAGTAACAACATTAAGTTAGATTTTTCATATATAAGCTATAAAAACTTCGACCGCTTGCATATTTCTTCGCAACAGCCTGGACCTGGAATGGTAGTAGCATAACTGCGGCTGATTGGTGTCAGTAAATGGCTGAAAAGGTCATTGGCTGGGGTATGAGTGAGGGGCGGCATATGTGTGTGGTGGGTGGCTGTGTCGCCACTCCGGCATGTCACAAGGTAGGCGTCTGTGTCCTACCACATTCATGACAGCTTCGGTTAAAGGGAAATAGTTATCCTCTTCGTCAGGAGTAGAGGCAGGGAGGAGGATGTTGAAGGTCGTGAAGTGGGTGTTCATAAGAGCAATGAATTGGTCATCAGGTTGTTCATGGGCAAAACATCAACATCAGGGATTTCGGAACATACAGGTTCGGGTGAGCGTTGTACCCAAAATGCTTGAAGTAGGATCACCTCCTGAGGAGAACCATCCACGACAGGTTGTAGGCGAGCAATACTGGTCATTTTCTGAGGGCGAGCAAAGCCTTTTGGTCCCCCAAAAGTTGTTGAGAGAGCTTGAAAAGCTTGGCTATTCAGATGGCTGGCAATGGTGAGTACTGCTGCAGGGGGTATTTTTTGAGGGCTTCATACTCGATTGGGGTGTCGCCTTGGTCGCAAAGCCAATCGGAGATTTCTGGGAAAGTGTAATCAGGGATTGCTTCGAGGACAGTTTGCTTTGCTGCTTGAAAGAAAAGTAAACTGAACTGAACTTCAGCATGCTGTAACAAATCGAATGCTTCTCCGCTGGTGAAGGGTGGCCGTTTCATTGAGGCAGTGTGTGTTGAAGAGTCAGGTTTGGTGGGTGGCATTGTAACAAGTAGGGCACAGCAGTGAGGGGGAAGATCAGAGGGAACTGATTCTCCAGTGGTCACCAATTGTGCAAGTGGGCTATTGGGTTATGACAGAAAGGTAAGAGGAAATAAACTTTAATAAACAGAAAATGTGCTTATATAAAAGGTGTTGCAAGCAAAAACGTCACGAAAATCCCAACGAAATAAAACATGAGCTTACACTGGTTGTTCTATTATTGGTGCAGGGAAGATCAATATATAAGACAAAAATGCAATATCCTTACAGTGTATGAAATACCTGCGGTGTAATATATATGCATAAACATACAGTATATGGTGCTATGAAAATTAGATCATACATCATTATTGTAAAGATTAATATGTTTTGGGGCTTAGGCCATGTCATCCTGATGGAAGTTCCTTCGTTGGTAGCTTCCTAAGTTATATGTGACTACAGTGATATATACCAGAGAATTTACCGAAGGTACACAGAATTCTAACTCCTGGAGCGAGTATCCCTTAAATCTCTCCAAGGGATATCGAGTAAGGACGTATCTTGACACGTCTCATAGCTATTTACACCCCAAATAGCCTTTCATTACGAGACGGAATGTGGCAAGAAAAATAGGAGAGTCTTAGAGAGGTAAACACTCGACTCTCCTAATGTACTGTAAAATAGTTCGGGCTTCCGCCGCTACGCGGCGCCACCAAACATTCTTTCGTTTGTAGTATTTTTCAGTGTTATCTCGCTATTTTCGAGGAATTTCTTTGCTAATGATGGATTCTCCCGCTTCATCAGCATCTGGAAAGTTGAGTAATATCTTTAGATTGTGTAAATGTAGGCTCTTGCTAGTTTTTGCTCTCGTTTGATATCGTAATTAACGTAACAAGAACCGTTGCCAGCCGGATGGTGTAATGAATGCAATCGTTCTTTTGTTCATTTAGTTAGCAAGAACGATATTCCCGGCATTATTGCTTTAATAACTTTAGCTACCTAGAAGTTTAGCTAGGAATTTTTATATTATGTCATTGTTGTCGTGTTTTTGGCCTTTGATAAGAGCCTCACGAGTGCTAGGCTAGTAGCCTAGGCACTTTCACACCTAATGCATGATATAACCTTCCTGGTAAAGTTTTATTGAAGCTTAGGCAATATTTTATACAATTAAGATATTACTATTTCCTTTTCCTCTTCCATATAGTATACTAGAGTTACGTAGACCGTTTCTCTAAGCTCTTTAGCTTAATAGCTTTAGTGCTTTAGTATACTTTATATGTTCCTATTACTCTTGTATTGTCTTTAGGGGTAAGATAGACATCATTGCCCCTTTCAGTCAATACTATCTCTATGAGATATAAGAGTAATTCCCTTTCCCTCTGATTAGCCTAGGCTATCCTCAGTGAATTTGCTGTTACCTATGGTTTGGTAAATTCTCTGTGGCGTTTCGCTTCTCTCTCCTTTTCTCTGAGCTGGCAACTGAGTAGCTTGTCAGCATTGAGTTTGGAGTTGAGGACGGGACATCAGAGTAAAGTCTGTGTTAGGCATCTAGCTACCTGGATTTATACCAGCAACTGAGTTAGCTTGTCGGTATTCCAGTAGTGCTAGTTGCTGTTCAGGAGGCTAGCCTCCATACACCTTGGTGGTTATTTTTTCACAATTTCTGCCTTATGGTCTAGCAGACAGTCCTGTATTAGGGGTTCTTAACTGGAAGATAGGTTTCTTCCCTGTTTTGATCCCTGGTACGAGATTCTGTTCTCTTAGAGTTCGTTTTCGGATGCTCTCTCATTGCCTAACCCAACCGGGGGAATTGAATTCCCCTATTTGAGGTTACTATGAGGACAGAATCCTTCAGGTTAGGTAAGGCCCTAGGGTATTACCTTTCTTATGGACTATTCACCCCTGCCCCGCTATCTCTTTCGTGTTGAATGATCAACACCCTTATGGCCATGGTCCTACATATGCTCCTATGGACGTCTGTGGACCTGTCTTGAGTTTTTCTGTCCGTAGCTTGTGCGCTGCTGGCAGATAACCTTTGAGTGTACTTTAGAGTCCTCCCTTGGACTGCCTTCCATATGCCTTAAGATGGGATATGGTTGAGTGGAAGCCTGAATTTATTTCCCTCTTCCACTGGCACACTCTTTCAGGATGTAGACGTCTTAGTTGATCTTTGCCGTCTTCTATCCTTATCTTTTTCTCCTACTATCAATCATGGGCTACATCAGCAGTTAATTCTGCCGCCAGTTTTGGATGGCTAGGGTAACAGTTCGCTGTTAACCCTTTCCTTGCACATCGTAGACCGATGCCGCTGGTTAGGCCCTAGGTTTGTCTGCCGGCAACTGAGTAGCTTGCCGGCAACTATCCTATGCCTTCCATCCAAATATTAATCATTATATTGTCGGCGGTTGCCGGAAGGTCTGGTAGATACTAGCCTGCCGGCATATGCCGCACTAGCCCAATATGCTGACAATGCCGGCAAGGCTAACTTTGTCGGCCACTTATATTATTATTTTATTGCCGGTAATTGCCGGCAGGTTCGACTAGACGCTGGCCTGTTGGCATAAGCTAGCTAGCCCATCATGCCGACGTTGCCGGCGGGGCCGGCAGTGTCGGCAGGGCCGGCATTGCTGGCAAGCCCGGCATTGCCAGCAGGCCCGGCATTTCCGGCAGGCCCGGCATTGTCGGCAGTGCCGGCGGGGCCGGCAGTGTCGGCGGGGCCGGCAGTGTCGGCGGGGCCGGCGGGGCCGGCAGTGTCGGCGGGGCCGGCAGTGTCGGCGGGGCCGGCAGTGTCGGCGGGGCCGGCAGTGTCGGCGGGGCCGGCAGTGTCGGCGGGGCCGGCAGTGTCGGCGGGGCCGGCAACATTGACGGCATACTGCCGCCGGCAACTGCTGTACCCAGGAAAAATTATTATTTTTTCCAGCCTACAAGTGTTTTTTGTACAGCCATTTGTAAGACCATCATATAGAGAGATGGTTCTCTTCTATAATAATGGTTATATCCATTTAATATCATCCACTATATTGAACATTTTAAGAGGATGTGTCAAGAAGACACTAAATATCTTAGATATTTCCTCTATTATTATTTAATTCTTTATGAATTTTTTAGTTCAATATAGGGGGGGGGGTCATAGCAAATGGCTGATCGGGAAACACATGTGGGTGTCTTTCCTTCTATAGCTTACAGAATACTCATTTGCTTCTCTTTTATTTACAGAAGGAGCATCCCGAGTGCAGGAACAACTTTTGTAAGGACTTCTACGGACATGGCGTGTGTAGATCTCATGCCCGCTGTTCCATCACCAAAGGGGCTCTCAAGTACTGGGACCCAAAGGTATGTACCGTGTTTGAGAAGTTGGTTTAAGAGGCTTTTGATGAACAAAAGTCTACCGAGTCTAGGGATGCAGCTAGGGCTGCACTGCGTAAATGGGTAAGAGGTTTTCAAAAGAACACCTTGGGCCCATACCTTCCTAATGCTTGGATGAGATACTGTCTCTTCCCCGGAGCGTGTGATGATGCTATCATCCCCCAGACGAAACCTGCAATCCCTTTGGTTCAGAAGCCTAAAGAACCTGATGTTGCGGATACTTTGGAAAGTATCCATTTAGACGACAATATGTCTGTCGTCTCTGAGGAGACCGAGAAGAATCTCCTTGTAGAAGAGTTAGACCAGGAGGCAGTTGTCCCTCCTGTTAGTGATGTGGAGAACGTCAAAGTGGCTTCGGTTTCTTCGGCTGCGGTGGCTGAGCCAGCACCCTCAACATCTTCACAACCGCCTCATCTGGAGACGATTACTAGTACTCTCCAGTCCTTAATGTCAATGGTTTATCACTTACAGAAGAAGTCTACCGAGAAAGAGACTACTTTCCGGACAGAAATTGAGCAGTTAGTTTCTTCGCGGCTAGCCCCGAAGAAGCTAAATGTTAAGGACCTTCCAGCATTCTCCGACGTTAACCCGTGGAGGTATGCGGAAAATATGCCTATGTCAGCAGGCAGGATCTTCCTCGCGGAGAAACTGGGTTCCGTTCCAGTGGAGGAGATTGAGTTTTGGCCCAGCAGAGGGGTCTACCCGGACTGTTATGTCCGACTCAAAAATGAACCGGTAGCCAAAGAAGAGACGGAGCCCAAAGAAGTAATTGTCTTTGAGCTCGCTAAGGCGCAAGCTATGCTTACGTCAAACCTAAAAGAGAGGGCATTCACTAGCTCAAAGGTGCCGGCTTTGAGCAAGAAATACCCATCATTTATTGCTGACCCTCAACGTGCTTTTCCCTTTTTGGATAAAGGGCTTAAAGCAGCCCTGAAGGCGGCGAGGGCAGGAAAACCCTGTCCTACGCTAGAAGAATGCAAGCCTTTCTCCCTTGCTTTTCCTTCAGATGATAAAGACTGGAAGGACGTTCATGTTACCTTCTCAGTCGGGAAGCTGGAGGCCGATATCGCTGGACGACAGTTCAACGAGGACCTCCCAAAGCTGTCAGAGTTTCTCTTAAAAAGAGAACACGAGACTAAAGAACGCCTGGCTGCGTCTATGTCTCTCCAAACAGGGCTAGAAACAATGGCTAGCATTCCCAATACCCCAGACATGTATATGGTCTTTGCCAAGGCTCACTTGGCTACAGTAACTGAGGACCTGTACAACTTTGTCAGAGCCAGGACGGCTTGTAGAGAGTTCGTGTTTGCTTCCGCCTCCGTAAAACACGAACCCAGGAAGCTCATAGCTTCTAATATCTGGGGAAAAGACCTCTTTCCTAGTGATGTGGTCAAAGAGGTAGTAGATAAGGCTACCTCGGAGAACAGAAATCTGCTCTCCAAGTGGGGCTTAAACTCACAGAGGAAATCTTCGGCTGAAGGAGGTCCCCAGCCGAAGAACAAGTCTAAACGACCTCGGTTGCCCTCTCAACCAAGACAGCAATAGCAACAGCTTCCTGTGGCCACAGTGTCCCACACAGTGGCACAACCTACCACCACCTTTCAACTGGTGCCCCAAACACTGGCGACACAGTCGCCAATTTTCACCCCAGCCTTTGAAAGGCAATCGGCTTCTTTTAAGCCAAAGTCTCGAGGATCCTTTCGAGGTTCCTCTAGACGCCCCTTCAGAGGAAGAGGCTACAAGGGTGGACGTGGCCAAGGAGGTAAATCCTTCAACCAGCACTCAAAGTGAGATGCTGCCGGTAAGAGGGAGACTTCTCCATTTTCAGGATCGGTGGACCTTCGATCCTTGGGCCCACAGCCTGATCAAGATGGGACTAGGGTGGGGTTGGAACCCGACTCCACCAAGCTTTCCTCATTTCTTCCAACCTTCAACCCCAGTTTTGGAAGAATATGTTCAGGAATTACTGGACAAGAAAGTAATACGGAAAGCAAAGTCCATCAAGTTTCAAGGAAGGCTATTCTGTGTTCCGAAAAAGGATTTGAAAAAGCTCAGAGTCATTCTGGACTTATCTCCACTCAACAAGTTCAGAATGCTGACGCTTCAGCACATAAGGACCCTTCTGCCCAAAAAGGGCATACACAATCTCCATAGACATGACGGATGCGTACTGGCATGTACCAATCAACCGTCAGGTTTCCCCCTACTTAAGGTTCAAGCTCTAGAAAAGAAGATATGTCTTCAGTGCCATGCCCTTCGGTTTGAACATCGCACCGAGAATATTTACAAAGCTTGCGAACGCAGTTACTCAACAACTACTACGCCTCAAGGGTGTTCAGGTAATGGCTTACCTGGACGACTGGCTGGTGTGGGCAGCATCCAAGGAAGAATGCGTGCAAGCCTCCATAAAGGTGATCCAGTTCCTAGAGTATCTAGGAAAAAGTCTCGGCTGTCTCCAGCTCAAAAGTTCCAGTGGCTGGGAGTTCACTGGGACTTACAGTCACATTGCCTCTTGTTGCCGATGGCAAAGAGAAAGGAGATAGCAAGGGCCATCAAAAATCTTCTTCAATCCCGAAGAATATCAAGAAGACATCAGGAGAGAATATTGGGGTCTCTCCAGTTTGCCTCTTTGACGGACCCACTTTTGAGAGCACGATTAAAAGATGCATCAGGGATCTGGAGAAAATTCGCTTACAACGATCGAAGAGATCTACTAAGACCACTACCAAGTCGTCTACTATCAATTCTCAAGCCATGGTCGGAAGTGAAGAGCTTAAGAGGAAAAGTACCCTTGCAACCACCCCCTCCTGCAGTCACCGTCCACACGGATACCTCAAAGGAAGGATGGGGGGGGTCATTCTCATCATCGAAAGGTACAGGGAACTTGGTTCCTCCTCTTCAAGTCCTTCCACATCAATTACCTGGAAGCCATGGCAGTGTTCCTTTCCCAGAAGAAACTGAAACTTCGCCACTCTATCCACATTCGTCTGGTTCTAGACAGCGAAGTGGTTATGAGATGCATAAATCGACAGGGTTCGAGATTACCTCAGCTAAATCATGTGATACTAGCAATCTTTCATCTGTCCAAGAAGATGAAATGGAACTTATCAGCAATCCACCTTCAAGGATTCCGCAATGTGACAGCGGACGCTCTATCCAGGTTCAGCCCGATAGAGTCCGAATGGTCCCTAGATGCAGGATCATTCTCATTCATATTGAACAAAGTCCCAGGATTGCAAGTAGATCTCTTCGCAACGAGCGACAACAAGAAGTTGGCCCGGTACGTAGCCCCGTACGAGGATCCTCTAGCGGAAGCAACGGACGCAATGTCCCCGGATTGGAACAGGTGGTCCAGGATTTACCTGTTCCCACCAACCAACCTACTGTTGAAAGCACTTGACAAACTGAGATCCTTTCGGGGATGGGCAGTGATAGTGGCCCACAAGTGGCCAGGCAGTGTATGGTTTCCGTTGATAACAGAACTACGCCTGAAGCTGATCCCGTTGCCGGAACCAGTTCTGACTCAGCTAGTACAGAAATCGACTATCTACGCTTCATCAGAGAAAACCCAGAACCTTCATCTCATGATTTTCTCCCCCTAGCGATCAAGAAAAGGTTCAAGATTTCGGCAGACAGTATTAACTTCTTAGAAGAGTACAAGTCAAAGTCAATGAGAAGACAATACGAATCCTCCTGGAAGAAATGGTTGGCCTTTGTTAAGGCGCAGAAACCTCAAGAGATTTCTATGGATTTCTGCTTGTCCTTCTTCATCCATCTTCACGGACAAGGACTAGCGGCTAATACGATTACGACATGCAAATCTGGCTTGGCTAGACCGATTCTTTATGCCTTCCAAGTGGACTTTTCTAATGAAATTTTTTAAGATTCCGAAAGCTTGTGCTAAACTTCGACCTGCAGCCCCTCCTAGGCCTATTTCATGGTCCTTGGATAAGGTGCTTCATCTGGCTTCGACCTTGAACAATGAAGATTGCTTGCTAAAAAGACTTGACTCAGAAAGTGATATTTTTATTTGCACTAGCCTCAGGAGCCAGAGTTAGTGAAATAGTGGCCCTCTTGAGGGATGACGGCCACATACAGTTTCCACCAAATGGTGAACTAAATCTCTTTCCGGATCCGACGTTTCTCACCAAGAATGAGCTACCCTGGAGAATCTGCCCTCTAAAGGAAGAAGCATCTCTCTGTCCAGTGAAATGCTTAAAGGTCTATCTTCGTAGAACTTCAGACTTTAGGGAAGGCCAAATTTTTAGGGGAGGGACTTCTGGTTCGACATTATCTTTGAAACAGATAAGGGCGAAAATCACTTACTTTATTCGCAGAGCGGATCCTGATAGTACACCCGCAGGTCATGATCCGAGAAAGGTTGGCTCGTTTCTCAATTTTTTCCAAACTATGTCGTTTGACAATCTGCGTGCTTATACTGGTTGAAAGTCCTCCAGAGTATTTTTTCAAGCACTGTGCAAAGCAACTGTAAGAAATAAAACTTCATATGGTGGCTGCAGGCTGTGTAATAAAGCCTGTAGTTTGATTACTGCGAAGGACAGTGCACTAATTGGGACTGTTAGTGAAGGGTGTACATGATAGACTTCGGTATATCATGATATTGAGTGTCGATATGGACATTATATACTGTCTTACTCAGTTAAGTGAATTTAAGCATAATATTTGACCGTGTACCGACTTTTCGTCCGATGTCACTTCGTCCGACGACAATTCGTCCACGTCTTTTTGTCCAATGACTTTTCGTCCGGTGGACTTTTGGTCCAACGACATTTGGTCCAATTTTAAAAGAAAAATAACCTTAGCCAATCCATAACTTCCTCAATAGAAAATTAAACCTTGTAAGGATCTCTTTCTCCTTTGTTGTTCATAATAATAATACCAAACTCCAAAGTAGAGGAGTGAAAATAACTATATACGAAAGTAAAATTAAATGGAAGTGTCTGACGGTATTAAATAAAAAAAAAATACTCAACAATACTACTCTTTGCAGAATAATGACTTTTTAGCGTAGCTGATTCTTTTAGTATTAAAGGTAAGAAGTGTAAAAACTAACATATGATGTAAAAAAAAAAAAAAAAAAAAAAAAAAAAAAAACATAAGTTGACAATTCTAATAGTAACACATGTAGAATAATGAATGATTAAGAAAAAAAAGAATTCGAATGATTGTGTGAATGTGAATGCGCGCTGAACACCGCTGCCATTTCTCACACATCCAGTATTCTTTTCCAAGTTTTGTATTAGTCGAATGAAATTCGTAGAAATAATTACTTTCCCCTAGTACGTTTCTTTTCTTCTCCGTTGATTGTATGAACTTTGCCATTTCGGGATGGGCAGATTCAGAAACTGAAGTACTAAACTTGCAGCACACACACACTCTCTCTCTCTCTCTCTCTCTCTCTCTCTCTCTCTCTCTCTCTCTCTCTCTCTCTCTCTCTCTCTCTCTCTCTCTCTCTCTCTCTATATATATATATATATATATATATATATATATATATATATATATATATATATATATATATATATATATATATATATATATATATATATATATATATATATATATATATATAGATGAGAGAGAGAGAGAGAGAGAGAGAGAGAGAGAGAGAGAGAGAGAGAGAACGTTAAGCATGACTAATGGAGTAATTAGAAAATGAGCATATTACTTTATCATAAAAGGCAATAAGGTATTAACTTTTAATACAGAAGTGCAGTAAACGGTAATAACAATCCTTTATAAAACTTGTTTTCTTTAGAAATTGGACCAAATGTCATAGGACCAAAAGTCCATAGGACGAAAAGACATTGGACAAAAAGACGTGGACAAAGTGTCGTCGGACGAAGTGACATTGGACAAAAAGACCACCCACCATATTTGACATGTGTGCCAGCATATTTATGCGTGATGTTTTTAGTAATAACATTTATTGAAATTTCCTATTTCATAGAGTGGCAATGTTTCTCTGGTAGACGAAACCTATTTATTTTGTTATTACCATTATGCTTTTTATGTCTAGGTATAGCATAAAATATATGATTAAATCATAACTTCTGTGTTTCTTGTTAATAAACTATGGAAGGAATCTTTGCGTCTATCTCGCCTTAAGATTATTTGATTATATTCAGAGCATCCTTGATCCTCTTGAGATCTTGAGGGACAAGATCCCTTGTTATGCAAACAGATAAGTTTAGTTGCACTATGTTTGTTACTGTATTATGATTCCTACGTGAACATAAACTTGTCTGATTGGCAGACTTGAGAGGTACAGTACTCTATTCAGTACCTGATACAAACTACTCTTTACGTATATATGACACAATATACTTCTGCTTGCTAAATTGTTCCTTGAACTCACAATCCTCAGGTTTTTTCCTAGAGTCTATACAGACTTTCCCTGTAGGGGGCAGGAAGAACTGGCACATGACATGCTCAGTTGATTGATGTATTGTGGTAACATCAAGTGTCTTTGGTCTTTATGTCCAATTAGGAAATAGTCAACTCGAGATAACGGCACAATTAAATCCACAGATACATTAATGCTCTGGTAAACTTCCATCAGCATGACATGGCCTAAGCCCAAAAAACGGATTTTAAGCGTAGCGAAAAATCTATTTTTGGGTGAAAGAGCCAAGTAGTCCTGATGGACCCACCCTCCTTTGGTTAAAGGGTGTTTATCCCTCCCTATGGTACTGTATCTGTAATAAATACTTTAAAAGCTACGGAAGAATGTTTGGTGGCGTCGCGTAGCGGCGGAAGCCCGAACTATTTTACAGTACATTAGGAGAGTCGAGTGTTTACCTCTCTAAGACTCTCCTATTTTTCTTGCCACATTCCCTCTCGTAATGAAAGGCTATTTGGGGTGTAAATAGCTATGAGACGTGTCAAGATACGTCCTTACGCAATATCCCTTGGAGAGATTTAAGGGATACTCGCTCCAGGAACTTCCATCAGGACGACATGGCTCTTTCACCCAAAAATAGATTTTTCACTACGCTCAAAATCCGTTTTTCAAGGCTTATAGGATTATTCGTTATAACACTGCTAAGCTACCATTTGATGACTTGGCCTTTCTATATGATACTTTAGAGAAAAGACAACTGAATTGACAACTTTCATAATTTCTTAAGACTATATACAATAAATTGTAAATCTCAGTTTATTGGAAATTTGATACAAAAGCCCTATATCTCCACATCAGTAACATATATATGGAATTTTTTGGGAGCAAAATCTTAAGTAACATTTTATCTAGTATTGTAATATGGTTTTGCTAAATTAATGACATATTGCATCTGGCCAACATATAGAAATTTAGATAATTTTTTTTCTTATAGAGAGAAGTTCTAGGTACATTTTATAATCGAGTTGAAGAATAATTGTTCCTTACTTTTTTGGATTACTGTATAAACACATGTAATGAAATATTCAAGCTTAGTGTATTCTGAAAACTAATAATTACTACTGCATGTAAGCAATTCTATTTTAAACTAAGCAATATTGTTAAGAAATCTGTGTTAAAGTACCTTGAAATTGTATCCGACGTGCATGGGAAATAGCAATATGGACCTTGCTTGTTAATGATAATAGATATATTTTTGGGCTCAAGCCATGTCATCCTGATGGAAGGTTACTATTGGCAGCTTTCTAAGGGATATTTAGCTACAGTGATACTCCCAGAGAATTGACCGTAGGTCTCCAGAACTCTAAACCCTAGCATGAGTATCCTTAAAATTTTTCTTAAGGATATCGCATAATATCAGGGGACATATATCTTGATATGATACATGGAAATCTTCACCCCGAATAGCGTTTACACTTTGAGGGGGAAGAGTGAAGAAATTGAAAGGGAACCATTATCAAGGTTACCCTTCCTCCCCTACTATTACAGGTCTCCAAGATGGCGCTCATTCCTATTTTTGTAGCGAATTTGCACGGTGTTCTCCCTGTTCATCTAGCGTTCTAGATCGTTACTTTTGAGGATTAATTATGCATTTTCCAGCATCTTCTGCCTCTGAAAAGTTGAGTATTCAATCTTTACGGTGTATAATTTTTAGCCCCTGTCTCACAATAAAATTAGTATAATTTAATGTGTTTTATGGAGCATGGCCAGTCACTGGACGCGCCATTTTGGGCGCTGTCGTTCGTCATGCATGCTTTATTTAGTCAGCAGAACGACATTCCTGGTATTAGCTTTAATGAATTATAGCTATTTAGGCAAAATTATACCAGTGAAGATATGATTATGCATACAATTTTCCTCTTCCTACATGTGTCGATCGTATACGTTAGAGTCTCGGTGATGTAGGTAGCTGAGATCTCGCCCCGCGCTAGGCTAACCTAGCCTATGCACTTTAGTATACTTTCATGCACTATCCCTGTTTACCCTCGTGTATCGTTTTATCAATTCATCAGGAGATAGTATATCTCCTAGAATTATTCATATAACTCGATACTCGTCTCCTGCTGAGATTTAAGGATAATACCTCCTTCCCTCTGAGTGCCGCCATAGGCAACAACCCTATCTTGGTATTGCCATGAGTAGTACTCTCCGGCTTGACTAGGCTAGTGTTTTTCTGTCTCCTACCCTTGCCGGTGAGTATCCCGGTTTAGGTTTTCGACAGTAACTAAGAGTATTCAGTCTTTATGCCGACAGCTTAGCTGCCGGGTGAGTAGTCACTCCCCTGCCGGTTTACAGTTGTTGGCAAAGGAAGCTTAGCTTCCCTAGGCCGCACCTGAAGTGGTAGTATTATGCTGCCACCTTCTCCCCTGCGGTCTAGAACAGTGGTTCTCAAACTTTTCAGCCCGCGATCCCCCAAACGATATTGCTAGAGGCATGTGACCCTCGCCTTTCCCCGAAGTGCTTCTGAAACACACACACACACACAGTACATGCCTATGCCCCGAATCATAAGAACATAATAACAACAAACATGATAAGATAAATGCAAAAAATATACGCATTATAGAGTTAACTAATTTATTACTTGTAGAAAAAATCACAATCTTTAAAGACAAAATAGGCAAAGCAATACAGTCTATTTAAATTTATAGAATTAATGTTAAATCCGTACAGGCACTCACACTTTGCTAACTGCTTCAAGAGAAAAAAATAAGTATGAAATTAGAATTATACCTTTGTTGAAGAAAGCTACTGCAGATAGCATAAATTATGTCAGTGTTTGTAAAATTTAGCACAATAAAGAAAAAATTACTGGTATCTTTATACCAAAATTTAGATATTCAGGCTGGGCTTAAAATGATTAACAAAATAATTATAGCGTTTGACTTGGGTGCTGATATTACAAATTTGCTGAAACCTAAAATCAGCTAATGATCTATACTTCTCATATGAGACAGTATACCCACACAAACATCCAGTAGACTCAAAGCTATTTCATACCCTTTTGGTTTCAAAATCAATATTTTGGAAAATTTTGGAAATTATGTCTGAGATAATATTTTTTTTTTCTTTTTTTTTGGCTTTAGAAGAACTGTATGAATTTCTTGTGAAATAATTACTTATTTAGTAACTGTTAAAATAAAAGTACAATATTCATGGAAGTTCAATGACAATGATCAATATTTAGGCCCAACTATGGGGCTCCACTAGCAGTGATTAGTTAATTATATCCCTATTCCACAGTGAAAACAGTATTTACACAGGCCTAAGTTTATCATGAATAACTAACATCAATTAGTGAGATACATGGGCCTGCTTTTTTGAGCACAGTAACTCCATCCTGGGTTTGATACCAGAGATGGCAACTCGGAGATCATCCTCCACCCTGAGTCTTGATCGGTATTTGTTTTTTATATTAGTCAGTGCCGAAAAAGTCTTTTCACATAAATAGGTTGATCCAAAAGGAAGTAATACATCCATTGCTGCCATGGATAAACGTGGATATTCCCTTGCAATTGAAATCCAGAACTCATCCAGTGTGGTTGAGCCAAACGATGCCTGTAAAGTCCGATCACTGGAGAGCTCCAGCAGCTCATCCTCCATGTCGGATGATAAGTGATCCCCTGTAGCAGTGAATGGTTGCCGTATCCAGTCATATTGTTGTGGGGTTGTCTCTTTTGGGAAGTATTTCTTGAAGTGGTCCACAAGACCTTGTAGGTGAGTCGTGATCATTACCTTCACGTTATCGACGCTTAATTCATTCTCCGCCATAAATTCTTCCACCTCAGGAAACATTTCAACACTGCCCCCATCAACTCGCACAGCCCATCGTTCCAGCTTCCTTGTAAATGCATCAATTTTGTCAGAAAGAATCAAGATGTTCGTGTTTGGGCCTTGTAGTGATAAATTCAGCAGATTAAGTCTTTCGAATATACAAGACAAATATGCTAGACTTGGTAACCAGTCAGGGTCAGTCAGATAGTCAGCAAGTTGGGACTCAGATTTGATCAGGAACAGGCGCACCTCATCTCGTAGTTCGTACAAGCGGCTGAGAACTTTGCCTCGGGACAGCCACCTGACTTCTGTATGGAACAACAGTGCTTCATGCTCCGAGCCCATCTCATTGCAGAGTGTGGAGAACAGCCTGGCATTTATGGGACGTGTTTTGATGTAATTTACTATTTTAATCGCAGTTTGAAGAACACTGCTTAACTCTGGATTGAGTGCTTTGCTAGCAAGAGCTTCCCTGTGAATAATACAATGTGTAAAATTTATGTGAGGTGGCACTTGTAAAACTTTTGCTTTAAGTCCTTTCCTCTTACCCAACATTGCCCCAGCACCGTCTGTGCACACACCAACACACTGGTCCCAAGACAAGCCCTCCTTTTGTATTTTGGTGTCTAGCTTTGTGAAAATGTCACTACCTGTACAGGTCCCCTCTAGTACAGTGCAAAAAAGCATGTCTTGAAGTTTTCCACCAAAACTGTATCTAATGAATGCAAGTAATTGTGCAGAATTTGATATGTCTGTCGACTCATCTAGCTGCAAAGCATACTTCTTTCCCTTAACCCTCTCAATCAGCTGACACTTAATGTCATTTGAAATGTCATTAATTCGTCGAGTAATGGTGTCGTTAGACAGCGGGACTGTTTCCAGCTCACGGGCCATCTTATTACCATGCATAATCCGACTCATAGTCACTGCACCAGGTTTCATGAGGGTTTCCCCAATGGTATGTGGCTGCTTGGACTGTGCAATTAGGTATGCTACCTCAAATGATGCCATCTGAGCTTTGGCAGAGGTGGTGGTTTTCTGAGCTAGCACTTGTTTTTGACCCTGCAACTCTCCCTCCTTTCGACGGAAAAATTCTATTGGTTTATCAGCATGAGAAGGATGCTTGCTTTGCAAATGCCTTTTCATTTTCACAGGCTTTAAGCTTTCATTTGCAAGTACTTCTGAGCACATAACACATTGGGGGTACTGCATCTTATCAATGGTAAAACTAGTGAATCCGAATTTTATAAATTCTGCTTGATATTTCCGAAGTTTGGGTTTGGATGATTGGTCATACTGGGAGGTCTTACCCTTACGTTTGTCTTGCCTTTTATCTATATTTGAAGTAGAACTGGTAGATGGTAGTTCGGAAGGAATCTCATCAGTTGTTTCTGAGACACTGTTGTCAGTATCTGATGTTCCTTCCTTGTTTGCAGTCCTACGAATTATCCATCGCTCCATGTTGCTTAATATGTATATAGCTTGCTATCAAAAATTGTCCCTAAACACACACGAGGCAGCTGTGACTGAGGAAAGACTCACCGTTGACTAACTCGACTCATGTGCCGTCTTGGACTGCTGATAGTAAATGCCATATTGATAATCAGATAGATAAAATATCAATTAATTGTTATTTAAATACCAGATAAATTTGAAAGTATGTATACTGACATTTAGTTTTAAGCATCACGTAATCTAAGACCCTGAGTATCAAGCAAAAGACAAAATTTTACTGTAAATTGGTGATGCATTGTTATTAAGCATCTGGCAACTGGTCACGCTCATTCACTGTGCGCCAACGGAGCTCAGGACTGGAAAACGGACAGGTACTGAACGTGTACGAGTGTAAATTGACAGTGAGATGGGGAGGTGACATCTCGGTTTTGTACGATGTTTCTAGGAAATGTAGGTAAAATATTGGAACTATTGCAAGTACATTGTATAATAAAATGTAATGCGTGGAAAAAAATTATGAATAATAGTTTAACACTATCAGTGGCTAGATATATAAATATATTATATTTATTGTTTTTTTTTATTTGCTTATCAACTAATCAGTTACTGATTTCATCAGTTGATTTATTTATTCATTAACTAATCTATTTATCAATCAATCAGTTTATTTACTTATCCATTAATTTTTTACATTTTATATATTCATTTAATTACTTATTTTTTCATTCATTTTTGTTTGCATTTATCTATAAATGTGTTAATTCATTTATTTATCTATTTAACTATTCAGCTATTTACTTATTTTCCCTTTTGTATATCTTAAATTTATTCGTTTATTATTTCATAATTACTATTGTATTTCTTTATATGTTTAGTTTGTTTTATTTAAATATTATGTATTCATTTACCCATACATGAAAGTCCATCAGCTTTAATAATTTTGCTTCGTTTTTTATAGTTAACAGACTCGTTTGCTTAAAGGGGAAAAATAAAATGACAAAATATGAGTAAGTTACGGCAAAACTAGTATGCTATTAGCGAGGGAATATCCTACTCGTATGAGAATCACGCGGACTGACGGATATACACCCTTGCTCAGAACTGTCAAAAATAGCAAAAAAAAAGACGTTTATGTTTGATAAATCATACCTTCCAAAACTAATAATGCTAGCTTAAAATCAATGACACTACTGCATAGAAACTTAGTCCCAGCGCAGCAGTGGGGGAATCACTAGTGTGTAGTATTTAGTTTAGTTTTTGCAAAGCCCCATGGTGTTACTATTGTCCCACCCGGCTCTCTTTTCAGTGTTATTCTTAAAGATGCGTAACAATTCATAACTAGTTACGGTAAATGACAAAATATAAGGTGTATATATGTATATATATATATATATATATATATATATATATATATATATATATATATATATATATATATATATATATATATATATATATATATGTATATATATATATATATATATATATATATATATATATATATATATATATATATATATATATATATATATATATATGTATATATATATATATATATATATATATATATATATATATATATATATATATACATATATATATATATATATATATATATATATATATATATATATATATATATATATATATATATATATATATATATATATATATATATATATTTGTTTTACTAAAATATAAACATTTGGTTTATTATTGATTTGAAATGTTTTAGCAGAATTATTATGATTTAGCCTTAAAACTAAAGTTGACCATAATACTATTTTTTGCTTACTTATATTTATATTTTCTTAACATCATCTCGCGACCCCCTCAAAAGCATTTGGCGACCCCCAGGGGAGTCGCGACCCCCAGTTTGAGAACCACTGGTCTAGAAGACAAGTCTTGTTTCGGCAGACCCTAGTATGAAGAATGGATATTCTTCTGCCACCTAGGATGACGCCGATATTGAAAGGAAGTTTCTCCCTTGTTTGGAAATGGCGACAATCCTGCTGCCTTCTCCTAACACAACATACAAGACCCTTTCCCTGAACCTCTCTGTCCTTTAGCGATAGCCTAGCCATCGCTTTTCTGTGGCCGTCGTCCTACATTCTCCCCGCTTGCCGGGTAGATCGTAGTGCTGGCCGGGCTCCTACATAGGTGGCTTGGTAGCTGCTCCGACTTTCCCCTACGGACACAAGGCTCCGGGAAAGGTTGTGTCGGCTGTGACGGCTCTCGGTGGGAGACCCCTTTTGCCTTTGAGTGTTCTTCAGTCCTCCCTTGGACTGCCATCCACATCCCTGAAAGCGGCAGTGACCGGCAACAGATCTTGTGGCTGGATGGAAGCTTGAATGATTGATTCTCCCCTTCCATTTGAACCCTCATTCTGGAGGAAGGCAGTAGGATTAAAATACCTACACCCTTATTTATTGTACAAAGCTACATTAATAAGGCAGCCATTCACTCCATGCTTTCTCTCTTTCTGTTGGCTAGTGTCGTCAGGTACTAACCTAGCCGGCTGGACTGGTGCCGCCAGGTGCTAGTCTAGCCAGCAACACGCCGGCTGAACTACAGTATATGATTATACAGTAGCTAGTATATTTGCAGTATAGTATATACTGCAGACAAAAAACTATAGTATATATTATACAGTAGTTTATATTTCCAACATACCCCGTGTGTCCTTTCACAGTCTATTGTTGAGTCCAATTTTATATTGAAGTGAAGTATTCCTTCAATACACTGATAAAGTCATCAGTTTATAACTTACCCCACAATATTAATACTTTTATGGAAGGGCTAGTGTTAGTATACACTAATTTTATCCATAGAGGTTAGAACCCTTCTCTTTTGAGTTTTCATTAATAAGGAAATTCTTACATTAATATTGGGGGAGGTCACAGCAATTGGCTGGATAGGAGACTCAGGTATGTGTCTTTCCTATTCCTTTCTAGCTTACTATCCTAAGGTATAATGGGTAAGATACCAATATATTTATTGTATAGTACCTATTTATCAAGGGTGATAAAAACGGATTTTGAGCGAAGCGAAAAATATATTTTTGGGTGAGGTAGCCATGTCATCCTGATGGAAGTTCCTTCTTTGTAGCTTCCTAGGTTATATTTGACTATAGTGATATATCCCAGAGAATTTTACTAAAGGTATCCAGAATTCTAACTCCTGGAGCGAATATCCCTTACAATTTTAAAAGGGATATCGCATAATATCAGAGGACGTATGCTTGACACGTCTCATAGCTAACTACACCCCTAATAGCGTTAACGCTTCGAGAGGGGAAAGTGGCAAGAATTATAGGTGTGCCGTTATTAAGGCAACGCTCCTACTGTACTGCAATTGGGCGCCATCTAACCATTCTTTGTAGCTTTTGTAGGTGTTACAGATACAGTACATTAGGGAGGGATTCATTATCCTTTTGTCAAAAAGAGGGCGGGTCCATCAGGACGACATGGCTATCTCACCCAAAAATAGATTTTTCGCTTCGCTCAAAATCCGTTTTTTGGGCTCAGGACATGTCGTCCTGATGGAAGTTTATCAGGGCATTAATGTATCTGTGGATTTTCAATAGTGCCGGTCATCTCGAGATAAATTTTCCTTTGGTCTTCTGGACCTAGAGACACTTGATGTTACTGTTATACATCATTCAGCTGATCATAGACTATATCAGTGCTTCCTGGCCCCTACAGGGAAGAGTCTGAGTAGACTCTAGGAAAAAACCCGAGGATTGTGAGTTCAAGGAACAATCTAGCAAACATGTTTGTATATTAGTGTCGTCATATACATAAAGCATAATTTGTACTCTAAAGCATAGTTCATACTCTAATTGGAATAGATCTGTGTAGGTTACTGAAACAGACAGGTTTATATTCGTGTAAGAAACCTTAAATCAGTAATATAGACAGTTTAGTACAATCAGTCCTTTTTAGTGACTGAGCTTAACAGCATAACAAATTATCTGAAAATGTTTGCTTCGAACAGTAATAACTTCAGTTCCAAATTTTTCATAAATTTAATAGGATAAAAGAAACGCTCTGATTTTTATTAAATAGCATAGGATATTTGGGGCAAAATGAGACGCAAAGATTCCCACTATTGTTTATTACCATAGGATATCGAAATCATGGTTGTAATCATCAATTACATTTTATGCTGCACATATCTGCGTAAGAGCATAATTAGTAATAACAGAAATTTTAATAAAGTTCCATCTAAAAAGGAAACACAAGCCATTCTATGGGAAATATGGAATATTTCACTATGTTATGTGTTGTTACAAGGAACACTATGCATATAAATATGCATGGCACATGTGTTAGTCTATTATGCTTAATGTCACCTGAGTAATTAGAACAGTCTATAGTGTCATGAACTGGACACATCACTCAACATGATATACCGTAAGAGTCTATCATGTACACCCTTCACTAAAAAGTCCCAAATAGTGTACTGTTCTTCGCAGAAATCAAGCGGCAAGTTTTAGTACACTACTTGCCGCCACCACGTAATGTTTTATTTCATGTAGTTGTTTCGCATAGTGTTTGAAAAAGACTCTGGATGATTTCCATTCAGTATAAGCACGAAGGTTTTCAAACGACATGGTCTGAAAGAAATTCAGAGACGAGGCAACTTTTCTCGGATCATGACTTGCGGGTGTTCTGTCTGGATCCGATCTACGAGTAATGTAGGTGATTTTCGCCCTTAGTTGTTTCAAGGATAATGTTGAACCAGATGTTTCTCCCCTGAAAAGCTGACCTCCCTTGAAGTCTGAAGTTCTATGAAGAGAGACCTTTAGGCATTCCACTGGGCAGAGGGAGGCTTCTTCCTTCAGAGGGCAGATTCTCCAGGGAACCCATCTTTTAGTGGGCAGCTCGTTCTTGGTGAGAAATGTCAGATCCGGAAAGAGGTTCAATTCTCCGCAGTCTGTGAACTGAATGTGGCCAACATCCCTCGAGAGGGCCACTATTTCGCTAACTCTGGCTCCTGAGGCTAGTGCAAATAAGAATATCACCTTTTGAGTCAAGTCTTTCAGAGAGCAATCCTCATTGTTCAATGTTGATGCTAAGGGAAGAACCTTATCCAAGGACCATGAAATGGGCTTTGGAGGGGCTGCGGGCCGAAGTTTAGCGCAGGCTGTAGGAACATGGGCATAATATAATGATTCCTAGCTAAATTGCTAAATAGCTAAAGTTATTAAAGCGAATAATGCCGGGAAAGTCGTTATGGATAACTAATTGTACAAGAGAGAATGACCACGTCCATGACGCCATCCGGCTGGCAACAGCTCTTGTTACGTTAATTACGATCTCAATCGAAGAGCAAAACTGGCAAGAGCTTACATTTACACAATTCAAAGATATTACTTAACTTTCCAGAAGCAGATGAGGCTGGTAAAGACATCATTGCAACGAAATAAGTACAAAATAGCGAGAGATAGCATGGGATAAACACCAGTCAGCAAAGCTACAAGAGAAAGAATGGTTAGATGGTGCCACGCAGGGGCGGGTTGGCACCCAATTGCAGTGCAGTAGGAGCGTTGCCTTAATAACGGCACACCTATAATTCTTGCCACTTTCCCCTCTCGAAGCGTTAACGCTATTAGGGGTGTAGTTAGCTATGAGACGTGTCAAGAATACGTCCTCTGATATTATGTGATATCCCTTTTAAAATTATAAGGGATATTCACTCCAGGAGTTAGAATTCTGGATACCTTTAGTAAAATTCTAAGGGATATATCACTGTAGTCAAATATAAACTAGGAAGCTACTAAGAAGGAACTTCCATCTGGACGACATGGCCTGAGCCCAAAAATAACCGCATACTCATTTATATATCCTTTCTTTACAGGAGGAGCCCAAAATGAAGTGTGAGGTCATACTACATAGGATCATTTCTATAGTGTGATTGACGAGTTTGTTCAAAACTCGGAACGAGTTCAACCACGATGACGAGGTTGAGTGTTGTCCTGTGAGCGGGAAGCGGCTCTTGAGTATTTATTTACTCCAGAGCATTGAAGACCGTTCCCTCATGGGCTCGCCCTTGAGTGGAGGAGGATGTCACAGGCCGAGTGGCTGGGCTCCAATCCAATATGGATCCTGTGGTTTTCTTTAAAATTCCATTAAAAAAAAAAAAAACCTTTCATGCTCCTGCTTCCAGAACCTTCCCCTTTACGTCGAAGGAATTCCAGGCTGTTGCCAAGGCAGTTGAGGCAGGCAAACCATGCCCTGCACTAGAGGAGTGTGGGCCTCTGTCATTAGCCCTGCCAACGGATGAGAAGGAATGGAAGAAAGTCCACCTAACCTTTTCAGTAGGGAAGCTAGATGCAGATAGAGTGGGATGACAGTTCAGCGAGAATCTCCCTAAGCTGTCAGACTTTCTCTTGCGTAGGGAGCAAGAGACGAAAGAGAGGCTTACCACCTCCCTGTCCCTGCAGAACTGCATCGAGATGTGTGCGGGCAACAAAGGCACCCCAGACATGCTCACGGTCCTGGCCAAAATGCATATGGCCACCTTAGTGAAGGACCTGTAGAGAGTTTGTGTTTGCTGCTGCAACAGAAAAACACGAACTCAGGAAGCTGATTTCTTCCAACATCTGGGGCAAAGACCTCTTTCCGAGTAAAACGGTCAAAGAGATAGTCGAGAAAGCCGCCACGGATAATAGGAACCTTCTCCAGAAGCGGGGCATCTCTTCAAAGAGGAAGTCTTCCCCGGATGCGGGTCCCCAACCTAAACAGAAGTTGGAGAAGCCAAGACTACCCTCTCGGCCTGCCCCGCAACATCCTACAGTCACCATGACCACGGTTCCCCAAGTGGTTGCTCAACCACAGACCACATTCCAATTGGTACCTACACTACTGGTTGCCCAGTCACCAGCGTTCAACCCAAGGTTTGAGAGGCAAACCAATACCTTTCGTCCGAAAGGAAGAGGTTCCCATCGGGGCTCCTCAAGACACACCTCCCGAGACAGGGGAGGACGCTGTCAGGGTGGCAAACCCTCTGGACATCCTAAGCAAAGAGATGCTTCAGGTAGGACAGAGGCTCCAACACTTTCGGGATCGTTGAACCTTCGATCCATGGGCCCACAGCCTAATCAAAAATGGACTAGGATGGAAATGGAACAGGTCTCCACCGTCATTTCCTCAATTCTTCTAACACTCCACTCCCTCATTAGAAGAATATACCTTAGAAAGTGATCCAGTTCCTGGAACATCTAAGATTCAAAATCAACTTCAAGCAGTCTAGACTCTCTCCAGCTCAGGAGTTTCAATGGCTGGGAATCCATTGGAACTTGAAGTCACACTGCCTCTCCATTCCACCAAGGAAGAGGAGAGAGATCGCGGGGTCTTTCAAGAGACTACTGAAATCCGACAGGATCTCAAGACGCCAACAGCAAAGAGTACTGGGCTCTCTCCAGTTTGCAGCAGTAACAGACCTAATGCTAAGAGCACAGCTGAAAGATGCGTCAGGAGTCTGGAGAAGATACACATCAAATGCTCGAAGAGATCTACAAAGACCGTGACCGGCCTTACTACGATCACTTCTCAAACCGTGGCCAAAGGTCAAGAGCCTAACAAGGACCGTTCCCTCACAACCACCTCCCCCATCGGTGACCATCCACACGGATGCCTCGACGGAAGGATGGGGAGGTCACTCCCATTAAAGGAAAGCCCAAGGGACTTGGTCATCCCTGTTCAAGACATTTCACATCAATATTCTGGAGGCCATGGCAGTCCTCTTGACGCTGAAGAAACTATCACCTCACAGATCAGCCCATATCAGGCTGGTCTTGGGCAGCGAAGTGATAGTGAGATGTCTGAACCGACATGGCTCGAAATCGCCCCACATCAACCATGTGATGCTAGCCATCATTCGTCTAGCAAAAAAGAAGAGATGGACCTTATCAGCAGTTCACCTACAAGGGTTCCGCAATGTGACAGCGGATGTTATATCCATGCTATAGCCAATAGAGTCAGAATGGTCCCTAGACGCAGACTCATTCTCCTTCATCTTGGAACAAGTCCCGGAACTGCAGATTAACCTCTTCGTGATGAGCGACAACAAGAAACTAACTCAATACGTAACCCCGTATGAGGATCCTCTGGCAGAAGCAATGGACGCCATGTCCCTCGATTGGAACGCTTGGAACCAGATTTACCTGTTCCCTCCAACCAATCTCCTGCTGAAGGTCCTCACCATGCTGAGATCCTTCAAGGGAACTACAGCACTAGTGGCCCCAAGTGGCCCAAGTGCAATTGGTTCCCCTAGTGATGGAACTGAAGCTGAGGCTGGTCCCTCTACCGAACCCTGCTCTATCTCAACGGGTTCAGAAGTTGACTGTCTTCGCTTCATCACAGAGAACCCAAAACCTTCATCTCATGATTTTCTCGCCTTGACGTTAAAGAAAGATTTGGGATCTCAAAAGGCAGTATGGACTTCTTAGAAGAATACAAGTCAAAGTCAACCAGAAGACAATACGAATCGTCTTGGAAAAGGTGGGTTACTGTCGTTAAAGCAAAAATGCCAAGAGAAATCTCAATAAACTTCTGCTTGTCCTTCTTCATCCACCTTCATGAACAAGGCTTGGCCGCCAACACGATAACTACGTGCAAGTCAGCCTTGACTAGACCTCTTCTATACGCCTTCCAGGTGGACCTGGCGAACGAAATCTTCAACAAGATCCCGAAAGCATGGGCTAGACTAGACCTGCAGCCCCAGTGAAGCCCATTTCATGGTCCCTGGACAAAGTCTTGCACTATGCTTCAGCCTTGAACAATGAAGATTGTTGTCTTAAGGATCTAACCCAAAAAAGTGATTTTCCTGTTCGCTATGGCCTCAGGGGCTAGAGTTAGTGAAATATTAGCCCTATCAAGGAACAAGAGCCATATTCAGTTCACAGAAGTGGGAGAACTGAATCTCTTTCCTGATCCTACCTTTCTCGCCAAGAATGAGCTACCCACCAAAAGGTGGGGTCCCTGGAGAATCTGCCCTCTGAAGGAAGATATCTCTCTATGTCCAGTAGAATGTATAAAGGTCTAGCTTAGAAGAACTTCAGACTTTAGGGGAGTACAGCTCTTCAAAGACGAAACCTCAGGATCAAACCTATCCTTAAAACAGCTGAGGACGAAGCTCACCTACTTCATTCGCAGAGCGGATCCTGACAGTACACCAGCAGGCCATGATCTGAGAAAAATTGCTTCCTCACTGAACTTTTTTCAGTATATGGACTTTGAGCGTCTTCGTTCATACACTGGTTGGAAGTCCTCTAGAGTGTTTTACATTACATTATGCGAAGCAAGTGCACGAACTCAAACGTTATGTGGTGGCAGCAGGTAGTGTAGTGACACCTATCGTCTAGTGCTGCGAGGAACAGTGATTTGATTGGGACTATCAATTCGGGTGAAAAGATGTTGACTCTTCCTAGCGTAATATCCTTTTATGTGAGTGTCACCTTGGTGACACTAAGACTGTTCAATTTTCAGGTGAAGAATTATACAAATGACACTTGTGCAATATGTACATTGTACACAGTGTTGATAGTATCCAACATTTACAGTAAAATTATCTTGATAATTTTATCAATTATTATGAGTGGCATTAACCCTATTCTTCCCTTTTAGGTAGAACAATATTGTCTGTATATGTTGAATGTATAATTCTCCTTTATATTTATTACACATATTACCCCATTTTACTCATTTAACTTAAATAAATTAATAAAAATGTGTAATTGCGTCTTATTTCGCCCCATAAGTAGCAAAATAAAAAGTAGCCGGAGTTCTTTTACTTATTTTCCTAAGTAAAATTCCTACTTATTGTACTGATACATAGAAACAAATAGATCTGATTGATACTTATATTTTTGGGCTCAAGCCATGTCCTCCTGATGGAAGGTTCCTATTGGTAGCTTTCTAAGGGATATTTGGCTACAGTGATATTCCCAGAGAATTGACCTTTAGCTCTCCAGAATTCTAACTCCTGGCGTGAATATCCTTAAAATTTCACTTAAGGATATCGCATAATATCAGGGGACGTATATCTTGATATGACACATAAAAATCTTCACCCTGAATAGCGTTTTCGTTTCGAGGAGGAAGAGTGGCGAAAATAGAAGGGGAGCCGTTATCAAGGTTACCCTTCCTCCCGTACTATTACGAGTATCCAAGATGGCGCTCATTCCTATTTTAGTAGCGTTTTTGCACGTTGGTTTTTCCTGTTATCTAACGTTTTTCAACAGTATTGAGAGGATTTAATATGCAATCTCCAGCTGCTTCTGCCTCTGGTAAGTTGAGTATTTAGTCTTTACAGTGTATAATTTTTAGCTCCTGCTTCAGAGTGAAATTAACTTAATTTAATGTGTTTTGGAGCTTGGCCAGTCACTGGAGGCAACATGGGCGCTGTCGTTCGTTATGCATGTGTTATTTAGTTAGCAGAACGACATTCCCAGTGGTAATAGCATTATTGAACTTTGAAAACTATTTAGGCACAATTATACTAGTAAAGATATATTATGCATAAAAATTTCCTCTTCCTTATGTCGATCGTATACGTTAGAGTTTCGGTGATTTAGGTAACCGTGATCTCGCCCTCTTATGCGCTTTAGTATACTTTCATTATCCCCGGTTACACTCATGTATCGTTTTATCCATTCAACAGGAGATAGTATATCTCCTAGAATTAATTATATAACTCGATACTCGTCTCCTGTGGAGATTTAAGGGTAATCCCTTCTTCCCTCTGAGTGCCGCCACAGGCGACAACCCTATCTTAGTCTTGCCATAGTGTAGTTCACTCAGGCTTGACTAGGCTATTGTTTTCTGTCTCCCACCCTTGCTGGCGAGTATGCCAGCTTCGGTTTTCGACAAAACCTCAGAGTATTCAGTCTTTCTGCCGGCGGCCGAGCAGCAGGGTGAGCAGTCACTCCCCTGCCGGCTTAGTGCTGCTGGCATAGGAGGCTAAGCCTCCCTAGGCCGCACTTGAAGTGGTAGTATGATTCCGCCACCTTCTCCCCAGCGGTCTAGAAGACTAGTCCTGTTTCGGCAGGCCCTAGGCTGAAGAATACATATTCTTCTGCCAACTAGGATGGCGCCAATACTGAAACAATGTTTCTTCCCTCTTGTGTGGAAGTGGTGGCAATCCTGCCGCCTTCTTCTATACTTGATACAGGACCCTTTTCCCTCCCCCTCTCTGTCCTTTAGCGATGGCTTAGCTATGCCCTTTTCCCTTCCCCTCTCTGTCCTTTAGTGATGGCTTAGCTATCGCAATCCTATGGCCGTTGTCCTGCAATCTCACCACTTGCCAGGTAGATTGTGGTGCCAGCCGGGCTCCTACATAGCAGCTGTATAGTCACTCAGTCTTTCCCCTTGTGGACACAAGGCTCCGGGAAAGGTTGTGCCTCCCGCTGCTGAGTGTTCTTCAGTCCTCTCTTGGACTGCCATCCACATTCCTGAAACCAGCAATGCCGGCAACGGATCTTGTGGCTGGATAGAAGCTTGAATGATACATTCTCCCCTTCCATTTGAACCCTCATTCTAGAGGAAGGCAGTAAGATTATATGCTTACACCCTTATTTATTGTAAACATACATGTTATTAAGGCAGCCCTACACTCCTTGCTTTCTCTCTCTCTCTGTCAACTAGTGCCGCCAGGTACTAACCCAGCCGGCAGCATGTCGGCCTGACCGGTGCCGTCAGGTACTTACTCAGTCGGCGGCATGCCGGCTGGACCAGTACCGTCAGGTACTATGCAGCCAGCGACATGCCAGCCGGACTGTGCCGCCAGGTGCTAGCCCTGCCGGTAATATGTCGGCTGAACTAAAGTATATGATTGTACAGTAGCCAGTATATTTGCAGTATAGTATGTACTGCAGACAGAAAACTATAGTATATATTCTACAGTAGTTATTTTCCAACATACCTTTTGTATCCTTGCACAGTCTATTGCTGAGACCAATCCTATATAGAAAGAATAGAATTCCTTCAATACTCTGATTAGAAATCAGTTAATAACTTACCCCACAATATTGAATAATTTTAGAAGGGTCAGTGGTAGTATACACTTTTTCTATCCCTAGAGGTTAGAACTCTTCTCTTTTGAGTTTGCTTTGATCAAGGAAACTCTATAACCTTAATATTGAGGGGAGGTCATAGCAATTGGCTGGAAAGGATACACAAGTATGTCTTTCCTAATTTCTTTCTAGCTTACTATCCTAAGCTATGATGGTTAAAATATTAATATTAATATTTTGCATAATCTGTTTATCATGTGTGATAAACAACTGCATACTCATTTAATTTTCCTTTCTTTACAGGAGGAACCCCAGATGAAATGAGATGCGATCTTCTGCAACCATAGGAGTAGGAACTTCTATGTTCCCTGCACCATCATTACCGAAACCCTGCAGTACTGGGACCCCCAAGTCTGCAATATATGCCGGACCTTGGTGACCGAAGGTTTCGACGACCCCAAGTCAACCGAGTTGAGGTATGTGGCACGAGAAAAGCTGCGCAAGTGGGTACGAGGGTTCCAGAAGAACTCTCCGGGACCATATCTACCTAACGATAGGATGCGTAGCTTGCTGTTCCCGAAAGCGGGTAGTGAAATTTTCGTACCCCAAGCACGACTCGGACCTCCCTGTGTCCAGATTGCCATCGAGACAGATGTCAGTGAGGCGTTGCAAAGCATGGACATCCACCAGGAGGAAAGAATGTTGGAAGTGTCTACGGACACTGAAAAGGTCTACTAAAGGATGATCCCGAGGAGGAGTCTACTCTACCTCCGGAAGAAGATGATGATGTCGAGTCCGAGTTCCTTCCATCTGTGCCGGCTCCGGAGCCGTTACCCTCGTCATCTTCAGCTTCTACCCCTCCATTGGACAACATGAACCTGGTACTGGCCATCTTACGGCCTTAATGGAGAACATTTGCAAGCAAGGCGAAGCAAGGGAAGCGAGACTCGAGAGAGAGCTCCGCGATGCTCCACTTACCGCCTCCCGAGGGTCATACAAGCGACCCAGAGTCTAAGACCTCCCAACCTGTTCCAAAACCAATCCCTGGAGGTATGCGGAGTATATGCTGATTACTAACAGCAAACTCTACATCTCGGAGAAGATGGGAGCCGTCCCCTTAGATGACATCCAGTTTTGGCCAAGCTTTAACGCTTACCCTGATTGCTTCATTCGACTGAAGCATGAACCAACGCCAAAAGAGGAGATGGAACTGAAGGAGGTCATGGTTTTCGACCACGATAAGGCACAGGCTCTCTAGTCCAGTAGCCTAAAAAAGGCGGGCTATTCAAATTCGAAAGTGTCCGCCTTGAGCAAGAAACACCCTACCTTTCTTGCTCCTGCTTCAATAGCCTTCCCTTTACATCGAAGGCATTTAAAACTGTTGCCAAGGCAGTGGAGGCAGGCAAACCATGCCCTGCACTAGAGGAGTGCAGCCCTCTGTCGTTAGCCTTGCCCATGGAAGAGAAGGAATGGAAGAACCTTCTCAGTAGGGAAACTGGACGCAAACATCGCTGGATGACAGTTTAGCGAGAATCTCCCTAAACTTTCTGACTTTCTCTTGCGCAAGGAACAAGAGACGAAAGAGAGACTTGCTGCATCCTTATCCCTACAAAACTGATTAGAGATGTGTGCAGGCCAAAGAAGTACCCCAGACATGCTCATGGTCCTGGCCAAAATGCATATGGCCACCCTACTAAAGGACCTGCATGCTTTCATGAAGGCTAGGAGAGCCTGTAGAGAGTTCGTGTTCGCTGCTGCAACAGTGAAACACGAACCCAGGAAGCTGATATTTTCTAACATCTGGGGTAAAGGCCTCTTCCCGAACGAAGTAGTCAAAGAGGTAGTTGAGAAAGCCACCACGGAGAATAGGAACCTTCTCCAGAAGTGGGGCATCTCCTCAAAGAGGAAGTCTTCCCCGGATGTGGGTCCCCAACCTAAAAGGAAGACGAAGAAGCCTAGACTTCCCCTCGGCCTGCTTAATAACATCCCACAGTCACCATGACCGCGGTACCCCAAGTGGTGGTCCAAACACAGACCACCTTCCAAGTGGTGCCTCAAAGCTGGTTGCCAAGTCACCAGCATTCAACCCCGGGTATGAGAGGCAAACCACTACCTTTCAGCCGAAAGGTAAAGAATCCAGACGGGGCTCCTCTAGACATCCCTCAAGAGGTAGAGGAGGACGCGGTCGAGGAGGTAAACCCTCCGGACAATCAAAGCAAGATGCTTCCGGTAGGAGGGAGGCTCCAACATTTTCAGGATCGTTGGACCTTCGATCCTTGGGTCCACGGCCTAATCAAGATTGGACTAGGATGGAGACGGAACAAGTCTCCACCATCATTTCCTCAATTCTTCCAACACTCCACCCCCTCATTTGAAGAATATACCTTAGAGCTCTTGAGCAAACAGGCTATAGGGATAACAAAGTCCATCAGATTCCAGGGAAGGCTGTTTTGTGTTCCCAAGAAGGACTCAGACAAACTCAGAGTCATTCTGGACTTGTTGCCACTCAACAAGTTCATAGGAAACAGCAAGTTCCGGATGTTAATCCTTCAACACATAAGGACCTTGTTATCCAAAGGGGCGTTCACAGTCTCGATAGACCTGGCAGATGCATATTGGCACATTCTAGTCAGTTGCCCCCTCTCCCCCTACCTAGGATTCAAGTTACAGAAGATAAACTATGTTCTCATAGCCATACCCTTCGGACTAAATATAGCCACAAGGATCTTCATGAAACTTGCAGAAGACGTTCAACAGCTACGCCTAGAAGGCGTTTAGGTAGCCGCATACCTGAACGACTAGCTGGTGTGGGCAGCATCCGAAACGGCTTGTCTGCAAGCATCCAAAAAAGTGATCCAGTTCCTGGAACATCCGGGATGCAAGATCAACTTCAAAAAGTCTCGACTCTCTCCAGCTCAAGGGTTTCAATGGCTGGAAATCCATTGGAACCTGAGGTCACACAGCCTCTCCATTCCCTCAGGGAAGAGGAGGGAGATCGCAGGGTCTGTCAAGAGACTACTGAAATCCGACAGGATCTCAAGACGCCAACAGCAAAGAATACTGGGCTCTCTCCAGTTCGCAGCAGTAACAGACCCAGTGCTAAGAGCACAGCTGAAAGATGCGTCAGGAGTCTGGAGAAGATACACATCAAACGGTCGAAGAGATCTAAAATGCCCGATACCGGCTTTACTACTATCACTTCTCAGTCGAAGGCCAAGAGCCTAACGAGGACCGTGCCCTTGCAACCACCTCTGCTGTTGGTGACCATCCACACGGATTCCTCGACGGAAGGATGGGGAGTTCTCTCCCATTATAGTAAAGTCCAAGGAACTTGGTTATCTCTGTTCAAGGCCTTTCACATCAATATTTTGGAGGCCATGGTAGTCCTCTTGACGTTCGGAAAACTCTCCCTCGCAGATCAGGCCACATCAGGCTGATCTTGGACAGCGAAGTGATAGTGAGATGTCTGAACCGACAAGGCTCGAGATTGTCCCATATCAACCATGTGATATTAGCCATCCTCTGTCTAGAGAGATGGCACTTATCAGCAGTTCTCTTACAAGGGTTCTGTAATGTGACAGCGGACGCTCTATCCAGGCTCAAGCCGATAGAGTCAGAATGGTCCCTTGATGCAGACTCATTCTCCTCCTTCTTGGAACAAGTCCCGGAACTGCAGATCGACTTCTTCGCAACGAGCGACAACAAGAAACTACCACGATATGTAGCCCCATACGAGGACCCTCTAGCGGAGACAACGGACGCCATGTCCCTCGGCTGTAACGAATGGACCCGGATTTTCCTGTTCCTTCCATCCAACTTCCAGCTGAAGGTCCTCAACGAGCTGAAATCCCTCCAGGGAACGGCAGCTCTAGTGGCCACCAAGTGGCCCAAGAGCAACTGGTTCTCTCTAGTGATGGAACTGAAGCTGAGGCCAGCCCCTCTACCGAACCCAGCACTATCTCAACGGGTTCAGAAGTCGACTGTCTTCGCTTTATTACAGAGAACCCAAAACCTTCATCACATGATTTTCTTGCCTTAGCGGTTAAGAAAAGATTTGGAATCTCAAAAGACAGTATAGACTTCTTAGAAGAATACAAGTCTAAGTCAACTAGAAGACAATATGAATCGTCTTGGAAAAAGTGGGTTGCTTTCGTTAAAGCAAAAGGACCGAATGAAATTTCAATAGACTTCTGTCTGTCCTTCTTTATCCACCTCCATGAACAAGGTCTGGCCGCCAACACAATAACTACGTGTAAGTCAGCCCTGCCTAGACCTCTTCTATACGCCTTTCAAGTGAAGTTGACGAACGAAATCTTTAACAAAATCTAAAGGCATGCCCTAGACTTAAGCCTGCAGCTCCTCCGAAGCCCATTTCATGGTCCTTGGACAAGGTCCTACATTATGCTTCATCTGTGAACAATGAAGATTGTTCTCTCAAGGATCTAACCCAAAAGGTTATTTTCCTGTTTGCTATAGCCTCAGGGTCTAGAGTTAGTGAAATAGTAGCCCTGTCAAGAAATGAGGGCCACATTCAGTTCACAAAAGTGGGAGAACTAAATTTCTTTCCTGATCCAACCTTTCTCGCCAAGAATGAGCTACCCACTAAAAGATGGGGTCCCTGGAGAATCTGCCCTCTGAAGGAAGATGTCTCTCTGTGTTCAGTAGAGTGTCTAAAGGTCTATCTTCAAAGAACTTCAGACTTCAAGGGAGGACAGCTCTTCAAAGGAGAAACATTCAGGATCAAACTTATCCCTAAAACAACTGAGGGCGAAGCTCACCTACTTCATTCGCAGAGCGGATCCTGACAGTACATGATCCGAGAAAAATTGCTTCATCACTGAACTTTTTTCAGTATATGGACTTTAAGCGTCTTCGCTCATGTACTGGATGGAAGTCATCCAGAGTGTTCTACAAACACTATGCAAAGCACGTGCACGAACTGAAGCATTACGTGGTGGCGGCAGGTAGTGTATTAAAACCTGTCGTCTAGTGCTGCGATGAACAGTGAATTGATTGGAACTATCAATTAGGGTGAAAAGGTGTTGACACTTCCAGTGCGATACCTTTTAAGTGGGTGTCACCATGGTGACACTAAGACTGTTCAAAATCTCAGGTGTGGAATTATATAGATAACACTTGTGCCGTGTGTACATAGTACACAGTGTTGATAGTATACAACATTTACAGAAAATTATATTAGAAAATTTTATCAAATTTTAAAATTTCAGAGTGGTACTAATCATTTTTTCCCTCTCAGGGAGAAAAACGTTTTCTGTATACGTTGTACGTATAATTCCCGTAACATCTCACACTCGTTATTCCATTTGGTCATTTATTCGAAATAAATGTCTATTAGAGTGCAATTGCGTCTTATTTCGCCCTGCAATTAGCACAATGAATATGGCCAGAGTTCTCTTACTTATTCAACTAAGTAAACCTCATATTATTGTATGCTTACAAACTATGGATATAGCTGATACTTAGTGTTTCTGACAACATATACAAACCGTGAGACCTTTGTATATGCAGTTGATATTTATGTTTGTTCATACAATATATGGAAACCTTGAGACCACTTTTCTACTGTCTAGTATGACTCTTCCATGCAGGGGGCAGGAAGCCCTAACATTGTCCATAATTAGTGGTAATGAAGTATAATGGTAACGTCATTTGTCTCAATGGTCCGGATGACCATAGAAAAATTTGTCATTAGGTTAAGGCACCTATGAAAACCCACAGATACAGTACTTTCTAGTAATTCTCTGGTAAACTTCAATCAGGACGACATGACTTGAATCCAAAAAAACGGATTTTGAAGATAAGCGAAAAATCTATTTTTGGATGAGATAGCCATGTCGTCCTGATGGACCCGCCCTCCTTTTCCATAGAAAAGGCATAGGCATGATCCCTCCCGAGAACTACTATATCTGTAGCACCATGCTCAATGCTACAAGGAATGAGCGCCATCTTGGATACTCGTAATAGTACGGGAGGAAGGGTAACCTTGATAACGGCTCCCCTACTATTTTCGCCACTCTTCCCCCTCAAAACGAAAACGCTATTAGGGGTGAATATTGCTATGTGCCGTATCAAGATATACGTCCCCTGATATTATGCGATATCCTTAAGTGAAATTTTAAGGATATTCGCGCCAGGAGTTAGAATCCTGGAGACCTAAAGGTCAATTCTCTGGGAATATCACTGTAGCTAAATATCCCTTTGAAAGCTACCAATAGGAACCTTCCATCAGGACGATATGGCTATCTCACCCAAAAATAGATTTTTCGCTTTGCTTCAAAATCCGTTTTGTTCCTACATGTATACAAACCTTGAAGCTTTTTACTGTCTAGTAAAGACACTTCCTTGCAGGGGGCAGGAAGCCCTAACATTGTTCCATGATTAGTGGTAGTGACGTATAATGGTATCAACATATCTCTCAATGGTCTGGATGACCATATAAAACGTAATCCAAGGTTGAGGCACTTATACAAATCCACAGATATACTACTTTCAAGGAATTCTCTGGTAAACTTCCATCAGGACGACATGGCTTGAGCCCAAAAAATAGATTTTGAAGCAAATTGAAAAATCTATTTTTGGGTGAGATGGCCATGCCGTTCTGATGGACCCACCCTCTTTTTCTAAGAAAAGGCTAAGGTAATAATCCCTCCCGAAACTACTATACCTGTAGCACCATGCTCAATGCGACAAGGAATGAGCGCCATCTTGGAGCCCGGTAATAGTAGGGGAGGAAGGGTAACCTTGATAACGGCTCCCCTTCAATTTCACCACTCTTCCCCCTCAAAGCGAAAACACTATTCGGGGTGAAGATTGCCATATGTCGTATCAAGATATAAGTCCCCTGATATTATGCGATATCCTTAAGAAAAATTTTAAGGATACTCGCGCCAGGAGCTAGAATTCTGGAGCCCTACGGTCAATTCTCTGGGAGTATCACTGTAGCTAAATATCCCTTAGAAAGCTTCCAATAGGAACCTTCCATCAGGACGACATGGCCATCTCATCCAAAAATAGATTTTTCGCTTTGCTTCAAAATCCATTTTATAATACAAAAAGCTTTACTTTATAGTTTTACAATAACAATTTTGATTAAAATCCCATTTATTAGTTGATGGCAATTTCAATGTAGCATTTACTACCAATAAAACCATAAAGACAGCTCTTATAAAGAATTTTACTGACAGTTCCTATGGATGGGAAAAATTTTATATTGGTAAAACAGGTAATGCTCTAGAAAACAGAACTCAGTAGCATAAAAAAAGTTTAAGATATGTTCAAGATAACAATGATAGGTTCATATATATATATATATATATATATATATATATATATATATATATATATATATATATATATATATATATATGTATACATATATTTATATATATATATATATATATATATATATATATATATATATATATATATATGTATATATATATATATATATATATGTGTGTGTGTGTGTGTGTGTGTGTGTGTGTAGAAATCACGAAAGCTGACACGTGATGAATATAAAATGTATTATAGCCACGAAAGGAAAAATGAAAAAAACTTGATTGGAGTTAGTACTTTCATCCACTCAGGACATTATCAAACTCAGCAATGAGAATACATATACAAAGACATCGTATTTATACAGGAGAAGGGGATCCAACAGCTGTCAGTTTCTTGATAATTCCGGAGAAGTCAGATTTTAGATAAAAGGATAATACTGGATTAACGGAAAACAGACCTAAGTCCAGGTCTGTTTTCCGTTAATCCAGTATTATCCTTTTATCTAAAATCTGACTTCTCCGGAATTATCAAGAAACTGACAGCTGTTGGATCCCCTTCTCCTGTATAAATACGATGTCTTTGTATATGTATTCTCATTGCTGAGTTTGATAATGTCCTGAGTGGATGAAAGTACTAACTCCAATCAAGTTTTTTTCATTTTTCCTTTCGTGGCTATATATATATATATATATATATATATATATATATATATATATATATATATATATATATATATATATATATATATATATATATATATATATATATATATATATATATATATATATATATGTATAACAGATTTTGAAGCAAAGCAAAAAATCTAATTTTTGGTGAGTAAGCCAAGTCGTCCTGATGGAAGGTTCCTATTGGTAGCTTTCTAAGGGATATTTGGCTGCAGTGTTATGCCCAGAGAACTGACCTTTAGGTCTGCAGAATTCTAACTCCTGGCGTGAATATCCTTAAGATTTCTCCTAAGGATATTGCATAATATCAGGGGACGTATATCTTGATACGACACGTGGCAATCTTCACCCCGAATAGTGTTTCATTTCGAGGGGGAAGAGTGGCGAAACAGAAGGGGAGCCGTTATCAAGGTTACCATTCCTCCCGTACTACTACGAGTATCCAAGAAGGCGATCATTCCTTGTAGCATTGAGCATGGTGCTACAGATATAGTAGTTTGGGGAGAGATATTGCCTAAGCCTTTTCTATGGAAAAGGAGTGCGGGTCCATCAGGAAGACATGGCTATCTCACCCAAAAATAGATTTTTCTCTACCACTAATCATGGACAATGTTAGGGCCTCCTGCCCCCTGCAGGGAAGAGTCATACAAGACAGTAGAAAAGGGGTCTCAAGGTTTCCTTATATTGTAAGAACAAAAATAAGTATCAACAAGATATACAAAAGTCTCACAGTTTGTATATGTTGTCGTAACAATAAGTATCAGCTATATTCAATGTTTGTAAGTATACAATTATATGATGTTTACTTAGGTAAATAAGCAAGAGAACTCTGGCTACTTTTAATGTGCTAATTGTGGGGCGAAATAAGAAGCAATTACACTTTAATAGACATTTATTTACGATAAATGAGTAAAATTAGAATAACAAGTGTAATATATATTACAGGAAATACACATACAATTTTAAACAGAAAAATTTTCCCCCTGAAAGGGAAGAAATGATTAGTGCCAAAATGAAATTTGAAAATTTTATAAAATTTTCTAATATAATTTTCTGTAAACGTTGTATATTATCAACACTGTGTGCAAGTACACACGGCATAAGTGTTATCTGTATAATTCCACACCTGAGATTTTGAACAGTATTTAGTGTCATCATGGTGACACTCACTTAAAAAGTATTGCACTGGAAGGTGTCAGCACCTTCTCGCCCTACTTGATAGTCCCAATCAATTCACTATTCATCGTAGTACTAGATGACAGCTTTTAATACTCTACCTGCCGCCACCACATGAAGCTTCAGTTCATGCACTTGCTTCGCATAATGTTTGTAGAACTCTCTGGATGACTTCCATCTAGTATATGAGCAAAGACGCTCAAATTCCATATACTGAGAAAAGTTCAGTGATGAAGCAATTATCCTTGGATCATGATCTGCGAGTGTACTGTCAGGATTCGCTCTGCGAATGAAGTAAGTGAGCTTCGCCCTCAGTTGTTTTAGGGATAAGTTTGATCCTGAAGTTTCTCCTTTAAAGAGCTGTCCTCCCTTGAAGTCTGAAGTTCTTCGAAGATAGACCTTTAGACATTCTACTGGACACAGAGAGACATCTTCCTTCATAGAGCAGATTCTCCAGGGATCCCATCTCTTAGTGGGTAGCTCGTTTTTGGCAAGAAAGGTTGGATAAGGAAAAAGATTCAGTTCTCCCATTTCTGTGAACTGAATATGGCCCTCTACCTTTGTGAAGAAAGATAATGGTTTGCCTCTTGAACCCGCGGTTGAATGCTGGTGACTGGGCTACCAGCTGTTGAGGCACCACCTGGAATGTGGTTTGTGGTTGGGCAACCACTTGGGGCACCGCGGTCATGGTGACTGTGGGATGTTGTTGGGCAGGCTGATGGGGTAGTCTGGGATTCTTGGTCTTCCTCTTAGGTTGGGGACCCGCATCCGGTGAAATGCCCCACTTCTGGAGAGGGTTCTTATTCTCCGTGGCGGCTCTATCAATTACCTCCTTGACCACTTTATTTGGGAAGAGGTCTTTACCACAGATATTGGAAGCTATCAGTTTCCTGGGTTTGTGTTTCACTGTAGCTGCAGCAAACACGAACTCTGTACATGCTCTCCTGGCCTTCATAAAGGCATACAGATCCTTTACTAAGGTGACCATGTGCATTTTAGCCATGACCATGTTTCTTGTGTGGGGTGCTCTTTAGGCCTGCACACATCTCCATGCAGATCCATGCAAGTGGACTTCTTTCCATTCCTTATCCTCTATGGGCAGGGCTAACGACAGAGGTCTACACTCCTCCAGTGTAGGACATGGTTTGCCTGCCTCCACTGCCTTGGCAACGGCTTTAAAAGCATTCAATGTAAAGGGGAAGGCTATTGAAGAAGGAGCAAGAAAGGTAGGATGCTTCTTGCTCAGGGCGGACACTTTAGAGTTCGTGTAGCCCACCTTCTTCAGGTTGCTCGACAAGAGAGCCTGTGCCTTGTCGTGGTTGAATACCATGACCTCCTTGGGTTCCGTCTCCTCTTTTGACGCTGGCTCCTGCTTCAGTCGGATGAAGCAGTCTGGGTAAGCATTAAAGCTTGGCCAGAACTGGATATCATTTAAGGGGACGGCTCCCATCTTTATCCAATATGGAGAGTTTGCCGTTGGTGATTGGCATAAACTCCGCATACCTCCAGGGATTGGTTTTGGAGCAGTATGGGAGGTCTTGGACTCTGGATCGTCTGTATGACCCTCGGGAAGCGGTGAGTCGAGCTTCACGGAGCTCTCTTTCAAGTTTCGCTTCCCTAGCTTCACCTTGCTTGCGAATGCTCTCCATTAGGGCCGTCAGATGGGCCAGTGCCTGGCTCATGTCGCCTGATGGAGGGGCAGACGAAGATTTTGAGGGTAACGGGTCTAGTGTGGCACAGATGGAAGGGACTCCAACTCGACATCATCTTCTTTCGGAGGTAGAGTAGACTCCTCCTCGGGATCATCCTTCAGTAGATTCTTTTCCGTATCCGTGGACACTTCCAACATCATTTCCTCCTGGTGGATGTGCATGCCATGCAACGCCTCACTGACATCCGTCTTGATAGCAATCTGGACGCAGGGAGGTCCGGGTCGTGCTTGGGGTACGACAGCTTCGCTACCCGCTTTCAGGAACAGCAAGTCGCGCATCCTTACATTAGGCAGGTACAGTCCCTTAGAGTTCTTCTGGAACCCTCGTGCTGCATCCCTCGACTCCGTTGACTTGGGGTCGTCGAAACCTTCGGTCACCAATGTCCGGCAGATGTTGCAGTCTTGGGGTCCCAGTATCGCAGGGTTTCGGTAGTCATGGTGCAGGGGGCATGAGACCTGCACGCTTTGTGACCCCAGAAGTCCCTACTTCTGTGGTTGCAGAAGATCACATTGCACTTCATTTGGTTCTCCTGTAAAGAAAGGAAAATTAAATGAGTATGCAGTTGTTTATCTCACATGATATGCAAATTATGCAAAATATTAATATTAATATTTCAACCATTATAGCTTAGGATAGTTAAGCTAGAAGGGAAATAGGAAAGACACATACTTGTGTTTCCTGTCCAGCCAATTGCTGTGACCTCCCCCAAAATTAAAGTTATAGAGTTTCCATATTCAGGCACACTCAAGGAGAAGGGTTCTAACCTCTAGGGATAGAATAAGTGTATACTAACACTGACCCTTCTTAAGTTCTTTAATATTGTGGGGTAAGTTGTAAACTGATTAACTATCAGTGTATTGAAGGATATCTTTTCTTTCAATGCAAGATTGGTCTCAACCATAGACTGTGCAAGGATACACAAGGTATGTTGGAAAATAACTATTGTATAATATATACTATAGTTTTCTGTCTGCAGTATATATTATACTGCAAATATACTGGCTACTGTATAATCATATACTGTAGTTCAGCCGGTATGTTGCCGGCTAGGCTAGTACCTGACGGCACAGTCCGGACGGCATGACGCCGGCTGGGTAGTACCTGGCGGCACCGGTCTAGCTGGCATGCTGCCGGCTAGGTTAGTACCTGGCAGCACTAGCTGACAGAGAGAGAGAAAGCATGGAGTGAAGGGCTGCCTTATTGCAATGTATGTTTACAATAAAATAAGGATGTAAGTACTTAACCCTACTGCCTTCCTCCAGAATGAGGGTTCAAATGAAAGGGGAGAATGCATCATTCAAGCTTCCACCCAGCCACAAGGTCTGTTGTCGGTCGCTGCCGGTTTCAGGGATGTGGATGGCAGTCCAAGGGAGGACTGAAGAACGCTCAACAGTAGAAGGGTCTCCCACCGGCAGCCGTCAGAGCTGGCACAATCTTTCCCGGAGCCTTGCATCCATAAGGGAAAGAGTGAGTGACCATAATGCTTATGTAGGAGCCCGGCAGGCACCACAATCTACCCAGTAAGCGGTGAGATTGTAGAATGACGGCCACAGGATTGCGATAGCTCAAGGACAGAGAGGGGCAAGGAAAAGAATCCTGTATTAAGTGTAGAAGAAGGTAGCAGGATTGCCGCCACCTCTACACGAGGGTGAAACCTGGTTTCAGTATCAGAAGGCGGCGGAAGAATATCTAGTCTTCAGCCTAGGGTCTAGGGAAACAGGACTAGTCTTCTAGACCGCAGGGGAGAAGGTGTAGGTGTCATACTACCACTTCAAGTGCGGCTTAGGGAGGCTTAGCCTCCTATATCGGCAGCTCTAAGCCAGCAGGGGAGTGACTACTCGCCCAACTGCTCGGCCACCGGCAGAAAGACTGAATACTCTGAGGTTCTGTCGAGAACCCAAGACAAGATACTCTCCAACAAGAGTGGGAGACAGAAAACCCTCGCCTAGTCAAGCCGGAGTGAACTACTCTATGGCAAGACCAAGATAAGGTTGTCTCCTATTGCGGCACTCAGAGGGAAGGAGGGATTACCCTTAAATCTCCACAGGAGATGAGTATCGAGTTATATAACTAATTCTAGGAGATATACTATCTCCCGTTGAATTGATAAAACTATACACGAGGGTAAACGGGGATAATGTATGAAAGTATATTAAAGCGCATAAGCTAGGTAGCCTAGCACGGGGTGAGATCTCAGTTACCTAAATCGCCGAAACTCTAACGTATACGATCGACATAAGGAAGAGGAAATTTGTATGCATAAATATATCTTTACTAGCATAATTGTACCTAAATGGCTTTCATAATTTATTAATGCTATTACAACCGGGAATGTCGTTCTGCTAACTAAATAACACATGCATATCAAACGACAGCGCCCATGTCGCCTCCCGTGACCGGCCAAGCTCCATAACACATTGAATTACACTAATATCACTGTGAAGCAGGAGCTAAAAATTATACACTGTAAAGAATAAATATTCACCTTTCCAGAGGCAGAAGAAGCTGGAGATTGCATTATAATTCCTCTCAATGATGATCAAAAACGTTAGATAAACAGGGAAAACACCGTGAGTAATCGCTACAGAAATAGGAATGAGCGCCATCTTGGATACTTGTAGTAGTACGGGAGGTAGGGTAACCCTGATAACGGCTCCCCTTCTGTTTTGCCACTCTTCCCCCTCGAAACGAAAACACTATTCGGGGTGAAGATTGCCATGTGGCGTATCAAGATATACGTCCCCTGATATTATGCAATATCCTTAAGAGAAATTTTAAGGATATTCGCGCAAGGAGTTAGAATTCTGGAGACCTAAAGGTCAATTCTCTGGGAATATCACTGTAGCCAAATATCCCTTAGGAAGCTACCAATAGGAACCTCCCATCAGGACGACATGGCTTGAGGCCAAAAATAGATTTTTTGCTTCGCTTCAAAATTTGTTGTATATATATATATATATATATATATATATATATATATATATATATATATATATATATATATATATATATATATATATATATATATACATATATATATATATATATATATATATATATATATATATATAAATATAAATATTTATATATATATATATATATATATATATATATATATATATATATATATATATATATATATATATATATATATATATATATATATATATATATATATATATATATATATATATATATATATATATATATATATATATATATATATATATTACAGGTCAAAATTGCACTATCAGCTGGTCATATACAAAGAACTGGTTGCCTCCAGTATCTTATTAGAAAATTAATATCATATGGTCCTGTAATATGAATATAGGACATAAAGCGTATTGTTGTTATTGTTACTTGCTAAGCTTCAACCCTAATTGGAAAAGCAGGATGCTATAAGCCAAAGGGCTCCAACAGGGAAAATATCCCAGTGAGGAGAGGAAATAAGTTCAAGGACAATAATAACAGTAAAAAAATCTTTCATATATAAACTATAAAAACTTCAAAATAACAAGAGGAAGAGAAATAAGATAGAATAGTGTGCCTGAGTGTACCCTCAATGAAAAGATCTCTAACCCAAGACCATGGAGGACCATGGTACAGAGGATATGGCACTACCCAACACTAGAAAACAATGGTTTGATTTGGAGTTTCCTCCTAGAAGAGCTGCTTACTATAGCTAAAGAGTCTCTTCTACCCTTACCAAGAGGAAAGTAGCCACCGAACAATTACAGGTCAGTAGTTAACCTGTGGCATAAAAAAGAATTGTTTGGTAATTTCAGTGTTGTCAAGTGTATGAGGAATGAGGAGAATCTGTAAAGAATAGGCCAGATTATGCTACGTATATGTCGGCAAAGATGAAATGAGCTGTAAACAGAAAGAGGGATCCAATGTAGTACACCCTGGGCAGTCAAAGGACCCAATAACTTTCTAGGGGTAGTACCTCAGCGGGTGGCAGGTGCCTTGGCCAGCCTATTATCTTCAAACATGAGGGACACAGAATATACAAACTTGAGGCATTTTTATGCAAATAGATCTTTTAGCATTTCTGACTTCAGTGACACCTGATATCTGAGATAAAAATTATGTACCTCATATTGTGTATGAATGTTGAATATTGATCTATATTCATATGTAGTATTGTATATGAAAAAGTTGAGATGTTTTATTTGCAAATGGTAGGTCAAGGAGGTTAAATGGCTGGAGATACCCCCAAGCGGAATAAGCGAATTCAGCCGTCTCGGCCAATTGTAAGCAAAAAGGTCACGACCTAATGCCTGGGAGCTCATTATCTGCATCGACATGCTAACAGTTATTCCTGCTCTTCAGTTAAAGATAAATAATAAACATATATGCTTTTAGTCTGTGTATCACGACGGTGTTGCATTTGTCTCTTCCATCGGGACACTTGCGCTGGAGGGCCATTATCTCCGCCTTGTGCATCAGGCGGTTGCAGGATGCTGCCCCGGTGTTGTAACCCAGGGCGGTTTAACTAGTGGCTGCGGTTTCCTTGGACCGCGTCTAGGTGGCCTTATTGTGTCTTCTGTTTTATTCTGGGCAGGCACTCGTGGGCGCCACCCTTGCTGCTCGGGTACGTTGTCCTCGTCTTCTGTGTGAGCAGGCTTTAATCTGTCCATAGTCAACCAGTCTTTTGCTCCATGGACCATGATCTTGGATGCCTTATTTGTCCTCTCCAGCACACGATACAGCCCACTGTATTGGACGTGAGAGTGGGGGCCGTTGACCGTCTTGTCTGACAAAGACGTAAGGGCAGGTGTCCAGGGAGGCCTGCCTGATTCGTTTCGCCCTGTCCGTGAACGTTTTGTTGCACGGCGTGAATTTTCCTGCCCTTTCATGCAGCCGGGCGAGGCTGATATCTTCGGTGTCTAGATTGAAAGGGAAAATTCTCCGGGGACCACGAGCATCTCCCCATAGACTTTTTCTGCTGAAGATTCATCGCTGTTTGCTTTCGGAGCTGTTCGCAGGCCAAGGAAGACCCAGGGGAGTTACTTGACCCAATGCTCATCCTTGCATCGGGCTACTAGGGCCGCTTTCAGGGACTGATGGTTCCTTTCGACCATGCTGTTGGCTGTGGAGTTGTAGGCAGTCGTGTTGTGCAGGTGGGTCCCCATCAGGCGGGTGAAGAATGCCAACAAGTCCGAGATGAAGGCGGGACCCCTGTTGGTTGTCATACCATCTGGGACCCCGAAATGGCTAGCCCAGCTTGAGAGAAGGGCCTGGGCACAGGCATCCATTGATGCTTTGGTCATGGGTGTCGCTTCCGGCCACCTCGTTGATCGATCGATGATTGTGAGGAGGTATCTGGTGTTGCCTGAAGGTAGCAAGGGCACCATGACGTCGACGTGGATGTGTCCAAAATGTTGCTTGGGTTGTGGGAAACTGCCAACTCCTGGATCAGTGTGGTGGCCAACCTTGCTGGTCTGACACACTGTGCATGCACGCGACCAGTTGCGTGAGTCCTTCCTTATTCCCGGTCACACGAACTTGTCAGTCATCATTTTGGTGGGAGTCCTTGATGAGTGGTAGGAGAGGCCATGTTTGATATCGAATACCAGCCTTCGCCTCGATGGTGGGATAAAAGGTTGAGGACAACCTGTGCTGGTATTGCAGAACAGACTGCGACTATTGGGATGTAACTTGACGTCTTCCCACCGAAGGGAGGTCGAGGAGGACCTCGCGTCTACTGTGGTGGGGTCATCCGTCTGCTCCCAGGCAATGTCCTCATAGTCCACCCCAATATGGTTGGAGTTGATACAGATCCTCAACAGGGTGTCGGGCATCGGGTTCATTTTTCTTAGGATGTAGCTTATGGTACAGCCGAACTCGGAGATGGCCGCCAGATGAAGAAGCTGTCGGGTGGACCATGCGTCCCCAGGCTTGGTGAAAGCGTGGACCAAAGGCTGGTGGTTCGTCTGAATTGCGAATGAGATTCCCTCCAGCAGGTATTTGAAGTGCCTGACGGCACTGTATATTTCCAGCAGCTCGCGGTCGAAGGTGCTGTATCGAGTCTCGGGTGGTTTCAACATCCTGCTGAAGAAGGAGGGCGTTGGGGCTCGTTGTTGACCAACTACTCCAGGATGGAGCCACATGTGACATTACTGGCGTCCGTAATTAAACTCAGGGGGGCCCCGGGGTCCTGGTAGGCCAGGGATGTAGCCTTGCAGAGGGCAGTCTTTGTCTGCTCAAACACTTTCTGTTGAGGAGGACCCCACTGTAGTTTCTTCGGTTTCCCCCTCAGGACGTTGAGGAAGGGCGTCATCACGCTGGTGATGTTGGGAAGGTACCTCCGGTAGTAGCTAGCCATGCTGATGAATTCTTGCTGGGACTTCACGGAGGTCGGTGCCGAGAACTTGTTTACGGCTTCCACCTTCGATGTCATGGTGCGCATGCCCCTTTTTGAAAGTTTGTGTCCCAGGAACTCCACCTTTTCCGCCCCTAATGTGCACTTGTCGAACTGTACCACAAGGCCATTCTCCTGCAGTCGCTTCAGAACCGTCCCCACGTGCCCCAGGTGGTCCTCCCGTGTTTTGGAGAACACGAGGATGTCGTTGACGTAGACAACACAGAAGGGAAGCTCCCCCAAGATGCTGTCCATTAGAAGCTGGAAGGTTGGCCTGGCATTTCTCAGGCCGAACATTGAGTAGGAGAAAACGTAGGACCTGAATGGGGTGATGATGGCCGTTTTCGGGATGTCATCGGGATGCACGGGGACCGGAAAATAAGACTTCAGGAAATCCTTTTTAGAGAAAATAGTGGCCCCGTGGAGGGTCCCAGTGAGATCCTGCCTGTTGGGCAAAGGGTAGTGGTCAGGCGTCGTGACCAGATTTAAGCGTCTATAATCCTCGTAGGACCTCCGACTCCCGTCGGCTTTCTTGATCATGTGCAGCGGAGAGGCCCATAGGCTGAACGCCTTCTTGCAAATTCCCATGCGTTCCATCTCCTGGAAGGCGCGCTCGGCGTCTTGTAGTTTCTGCGGTGGGAGGCGTCTAAACCTACAGGCTTATCTCCCTGGGCCACTCATCGATGTCGAGCTCGTTCAGCTGGAGGAAGTCCATCAGTTCATTCCAGGCTGCCGAGGGACAGGTGTCGCCGAGGGGCGTTGTCATCAGGTAGAGAGCACGCTTGGTCCTCAGGGGTACTGGGAGGTCGTAGATCCCCATCAGTTTCTTTTTTAGGTCGCTGTACCTCATGGGTCCCGGCCTCTGTTTCAGCCAGGGGAAAATCCTTTTAAAAGCGTGTGGTGTCAAAATTACCATCACCATACCTGGTTTTTTTATCTCATCGGTAATGTATGCCAGCCTTAAGTGGGACTCGGCACGCTGGAACCATACCGTCGATGTGTCCGGTGTGAAGGGAGGCAGCTGTAATTTATGTCTCATAGACATTTGTGTGGCCGTTTGTGTTATTATCATACTGTGCCCTTCAGTTGCAAGGGGCGAGGTACTGTCGACTTCTGAATCTGTCATCTGACCCCACACTCCGGAACTCAGTAGTGAGCCGTATTAAGTCCGCTAACGGAGTAGGAATTCCAAGCAGTCGAGTAGTCATTAATTGCTGTGGCAAAACTGCTTTTGGAAATGCCAGAACACAAACTGATTTGCGGCGTAATTAGTCTGTTAGTGGCGTTGGGGTATGTGGAGTTGCGAGCCCAAACGATTCCGCTTGACATATAATAATGAAATGAATATAGAAATGAAGGACAGATGATTCTGCGATGGACTGAATAAATATTATGTACAGAGAAATATATACAAAGATCATAATATTGCTGTAAGCATTGTAGGACATTGTCCTTACACTATGAAATTGTAAAGAGAAAAGTACTGAATGCTAGCAGCAGCAAGAATATTAGCTCTGCTGTTGAATTCATTAACATTATCAAAACCTGCACTATCAATATTGCTATTGTTTATTATGATTACTAATCATTATCGTTGTCGTTATCATTTCGTCAACATCATCAATATCTTTGGTAAGTTTGTTTTACAGTTTTCCAAAAGATGAGTCCCTTAGAAAGGAATGGGTTCAAGTTATGCGACGAGTAAATTTTGCTCCAACTACGTGTTCACGATTATGGTCTAAGCACTTCATGGAGGAAGATTTTGATAGATTGCTAACAAATTTGAATACTTTTCTGCTCATTTCAGGAAAGGAGAACTGAGCGTGTTAATTTTTTAAGGTAATTTTTAGCTAAGCAGCATTCAGTGGAGGTCAAAATTATCTCTTTGGTCAACGAAATTGGTTGCAGTTTAGATTCTGAAAATTTAAAAACTCCATTTTACCCATGCCACATGCTAAAGTTAATTGAAAATTAATTAGGGAAAAAAAACATTTGGTTGATGGAGAGGGAAACTTTATCAAGTGAGATTTCATTGAAAAATTACATAAGCTTCACGAAATGCATTTGGGGAATAAATTGAGAACGAAACATCTGGCATGGATTAAAAAAATAAGGTTAAACTTGCAGTGCAATTACTAAGTGAATCTGTTGCCAAATCAATGCAGTTTTGTCTTCATAACAATTTCGTAGAGTTCAAGGGATGAGAAGCAACAATCAATTTCATTACCATCATAAGTAATTTGTTCGATGTAATGAATTCAAGGAATCTGTGAGGGTGGGATTTTAAAAGACCAATAAAAAAGGATAATGAAAGAATCTTTAAAGATTTTTTGGGCCACGCTGAATTATATCTAAAACAACTTATGCTCCCATGTGGGAAACCTTTGTTGAATTCCATTTGGAAAACTGGCTTTTTCGATTCATAATTTGTATACGGAGTTTGATTGAAATCTATGATAATTTAATAGGTTGTCCTGAACCCAATTAGAATTTTTGTTAACCTATAAGATGAACCAAGATCACTTAGAACTCTTTCTTGGCCAAGTTAGATCTATGGGAGGATATAATAACAACCCAACTGCCCGTCAGTTTTCTGCATCTTATTAAAGAATTTTAGTTCTTAACGACTTGCAGGATGAGCTCAAAGGGAACTGTATAACTCTAGGATTCTGTAAATATTATTTCAGTTTCAAGCAGAGTTAGGGACTGTGCTTTTTCATACAATTCTTCTGTTCAAGCCATAAATTCCTCAATTGATAGGAACAAAATTAGGAATGACGAACGTTTTGAGATTAAACAAGCAGCTGATTTTGATGACGATGATAATTACACCTATCTTCCAAGCAGTCAACATTTGTCGTTGTGTTCAAGTAAGCATTGTTGCCTATATTTCGGGATTCGTTGTCTTTAAACTGGAAAAATCATCGAAGTGTCAAACTTCTATTAATGCTCTTAATGGTACTGATTATAGTTATTTTCATTCTTTAATTAGATTGAAAAATAAAGGGGCCCTAATACACCAATTTGATGACGTGATGAATATGTCTGTGATGTGAAAAGAAATTCAGAGTTGGTACGCATAAGAAATTTGATAAAAAAAGGGTATGCAAAAAATTTTAATCTCTGTATTAGATTATTACACTTTTATCAATATATTTTCTAAATCATGTAAGCATATGTACGTGACTGAACCAGATAATAATCATATTGTTTTACTTATTACAGCTGTGTCAAAAAATACTTGCAGATCAGATATTTTTATGCTGCTAAAAAGTTCTCAGCAAAATTACTAGCGAAAAATAAAATGAGAAGGCGTCAGACGTATACAAGTGATACACTTTAGTGGCCAGTAGTCACATCCTGAATGATTTGTATGTCAACATATAATTAAAAAAAAAATCCCAAAACAGGAATCGTTTCCTATATATATATATATATATATATATATATATATATATATATATATATATATATATATATATATATATATATATATATGCGTGTGCGTGTGCGTGTGCGTGCGTGTTTTGTTTGTGTGTATGGAACACTAGATAATCATTATACTATGACATAAAAGACCTGAAAAAATACCACACAATAAGTTTATTCCCAGTAGTATACCAAATATTTATAAAGATCATATTAGGTCAAATAGAACAGATATGCATATAATATACAGAATATATATATATATATATATATATATATATATATATATATATATATATATATATATATATATATATATATATATATATATATATATATATATATATATATATATATATACACACACACAGTAGGTAGTAGGTTGGTCAGGGCACCAGCAACCCGTTGAAATATTACCGCTAGAGAGTTATTGGGTCCTTTGGCCAGACAGTATTACATTGGATCCCTCTCTCTCTGGTTATGGCTCATTCTGTCCTCGCCTACACATACACCGAATAGTCAAGGCATATTCTTTCCCCATTCTCCTCTGTCTTCATACACCTGACAACAATGAGATTACCAAACAATTCTTCTTCACCCAAGGGGTTATCTACTGCACTTTTTCCTTGTTCAGTGATCACTTTCCTTTTGGTAAGGGTAGAAGAGACTCTTTAGCTATGGTAAACAGCTCTTCTAGGGGAAGGACACTCCAAAATCAAACCATTATTCTCTAGTATTGGATAGTGCCAAAGCCTCTGTACCATGGCTTTCCACTGTCTTGGATTAGAATTCTCTTGCTTGAGGGTTGAGGGTACACTCGGGCACACTGTTCTTACTTATTTATGTTCCTCTTGTTTTTATTATTTTTTTCATAGTTTAGATATGAAAGATCTAATTTAATGTTATCACTGTTCTCAAGATATTTTATTATGATTGTATTACTTCCCTTATAATGTATTAATTTACTTGTTTCCTTTCCGTACTGGGCCATTTTTCTCTGTTGAAGCCCTTGGCCTTATAGCCTCTTGCTTTTCCAACTAGGGTTGTAGCTGAGCTTCTAATAATAATAATAATAATAATAATAATAATAATAATAATAATAATAATAATGATAATAATAATATATGTGTATAAAATTTTGGATGTGTCACGGGTTTAATAATAGATCATTGATCATTACCGATATCTTAATAGAAACAAGAAGAGCGAATTATCGATCGTATTTTCTCAGTGCCTTCTTCCTCTTCTACGTGGTGAGTCCCTTTCTTCACATGGAAAATATTCTCTTTCTTTTAAACATTGAAATACTCCAAATGTCATTTGACGTGTTATTCTTATTTTGAATTAACTGGCATTGACTTGAAACACACCATTTCATATCTATGACTAATATCTGGGATGTATTCGTGAGAAAATGAACACTACTTTTAGATAGCTACTTTTGAGTTAGAGGTTTAAACAAATATTTGCCGTATCTTTAAAATACCTTATTTTGCAAGTACTTAAAAAGAACTAACCGTATCCTCCTGCCCATTAGTTTGGGCAAAGAAAAGACGAACTTTGGCGGTTAACTGAAATCAACTAACGATGGGAAGCTAGAGACCTGAAGTGTTTGTTGAATTTACAAAGGAGATACTCTCTGTAATCTATATCCAAGTGTTAGGGAGCATAAATTGATAGAAACATATGTTCTGTGATTCAGGCAAGTGTATATTATAATTACCATAGCTATTTTTATTTTACATAAATATTTTACCCATACTCTAATGTCCTATTGTATATACATGTATCTATAGTTTTTGTTAACGCTCCTTGTTAGCTATTTAAACGCATTAGATGAGGAGGTATCGGAATTTCAACAGTACGTAACAGAATGTGTTTGTCTAGTATATTTTAGTAAGATTTATACATAAACATTGTTATTCAGTGGTCTTGGCAAAGTTTGAGAAATAGAATTTGGATATATAGAATTAGGACCCATAGACTGGTTGCTGTTCAACCCTGAGCTGCAACCCATCATGAAGCTACAAAGGTTGCAAAGAGACGTAGAAGACTGGTTGAAGCGAAAGGAGCTAATGTAGAAGAATAAAAACGGGGTATAGCTTGAGAATAGCGAAACTAGTTTTGGCCATATATATATATATATATATATATATATATATATATATATATATATATATATATATATATATATATATATATATATATATATATATATATATATATAT
>NC_090734.1:65843361-65860861 GCF_036898095.1 Palaemon carinicauda
GCACTAGTACTTTCATGCATGATATAAGTTTTTCCAAGTGTTTTATTATTGAAGCTATAGGCAAATATTTTATACATGTAATATAGTGTTGAATGTTTTTTCCAAGATTGTATACGAGAGAGTTTCGGTGATTTAGGTAATCGATTCTTACCTTACCTAGTCTAGAATTCTAGGTACAGTAGTATACTTTCGCACATTCCCTATTGTTCTTTTCTCCTCCGGAGGCTAAGTTCAATCCCTCTCTCACTCTGTAAGCCTTCGGCTAAATCCTAGTGGTTCTATCTGTACAATAATTCAGATATAACTATCCTAGGATATGTCTGTCCTGACCTGATAACCAGAGTGACTGGTTTTTTAGGTTAGGGCAGAACATCAGAGTTTTCTAGTCTGTGGTCTGCTTCTTCCTAGCATAGAGAATGAGTCTCCTTTGCTAGGTTAGGGGCGGACACAGGAAGGTTTGCTTCCCTAGTCCACGTTGGAAGGATTCTGTAAGAGATGATTCCTTCCTCTAGGGGCCTAGCAGACTGTTCTGTGTTGTTTTTCTTGGGCTGGAGAATGAGTTTTCTCTGTTGCCCTGTGAAATAACTTCACCTAACTTTGTTCTGGTTAGGAGGAGGATAGCAAGTATTGCCAGTCTTCCTCCCTAATAGACAACACTAGGTTAGGATGAGCTTCCCTAACTGCTGAGTGTGTCTCTTGCTAGAGAAAAGTCTATAGGACCCTTATCCCTTCCCCACCTCTCTTTCTTTTATTTTCTTTTGGCCGCAGTCCTACTTCCGTACCTAGTATAGGTTAGGATGAGGACCGGCTCTGCTCTCTGCCGGCTGGCATTACGTGTCGGCCGGCAGAGACCCTTTGTTCTTTGTAGACTGAACCCCAGACCTCCCTTGGTCTCCCTTCCATGTCTGCCGGTAGAGCCCGGCAGGCTATGGATTCTTTGGAAGCCTGAATGCTACATTCTCCCCTTCCATAAGTTCACTCTTTCTGGATTGAAGGTCGTATGGCAATGCTGCCTTATAACCTTACATCCATATTGTTTCTCTGACTATTGTGTTGCACCCTTAACCCGGCTGCCGGCTTAACAGACGACAGCCGGGCAGGTGGAGGTTCACGGGTTCTTGGCTACTGTTGGCGGCTATGGGTATTATTACCTTTGCCTGCCGGCAGTGAAAACACAGCCCGAATCTGCTGGCCACTACGATTAGTGGCCGGCAGCCGGGTATTAGTGTTTTCAGCCGTCGGCTGGCAATGATTGACGGCCAGCACACAGTCGCGAATCAGTGGGCTGCCACCTATTAGTTAAAGATAGTATATCTTTGAACTATACAGGGGTAGATGCCGTCCGGCACGTGCAGGCGCACGCCGGCATGTACTGGCGCGTGCTAGCCGGCACAACAGCATGCGATATACAGTAGTTGCGATATTTGTAGTGTAGTACACACTGCATTAGCAGAAACTGCTGTACAGAGCTTTTGATAACACTAAAGTTCTTCATCATGCTTAATGTTATCTTGTACAGCTTTTTGTTGAGACCGTACAATATATAGAAAGTAAATTCTTTCTGTATTCTTTCTATCCCGTATATTAAAACTTTATCTCAAGGTGCGAACTACACCTTAAATATCCGGTTAGGAAATTACATAAGGTAATCTAGAATAGATTTAACCTTAGTTTTAATATCTTGGGAGATTTCAGCAATTGACTGGGCAGGAAATACAAGTATGTGTCTTTCCTTCTTTCTTTTATAGCTTTTCTATATAAGCTAAATGTCTCAATATAAGTGAAAGCCTTGACTTGATACTCATGGATTTTCCTTCTCTTTACAGGAGGACCATCCGTAGTGCGGGAGTGTGTTCTGTAATGTCCGCAGTAAGAACTTCTTTGGATATCAATATTGTAGGACGCATTCAGCATGCGCAGCCTCCAGAGGTGATCTCCACTATTGGGACCCTCAGGTTTGTACAGTTTGTTCTAACCTGATTACTGAGGCTTTTGACGACCCTAAGTCGACGGAGTCAAGGGATGCTGCCAGGAAAATGTTACGATCCTGGGTGAGGGGTTTTCAGAAAAACACTTCAGGCCCCTACCTTCCAAATGAGAAGATGAGGGCCTACCTTTTCCCTAAAGCATCGCCTGATGCAATCATCCCCCAGCCTCAGGTGGAGATACCAACTGCACAGAATCCGGTAGATTCTGAAGTCTCGGCCGCCCTTCAAGACATCCAATTGGACGATAGGATGTCGGAGGTGTCGGAGTCTACTGAGAAGGACCTTCTAGGAGAAGGTCAGGAGGAGGAGCTGTTCCAGGCTCCTCAAGTAGAAGAGCAAGAAATCGACGAAGTGTCGGTTACATCGGTTCCGGACCCAGAACCTGTTCCTTCTACATCGTCTGCTATTCCAGATGAACTGGGAAGGACTCTTTCTTCCATTGTTGAGATGATCCAACAAATTCTAAGGAAGAATGATGAGAAGGAAGCTGCAATGAAACTGGAGATACGTAGACTTGCAGCATCACATGGGCCCCAGAAGCGGCTCAGCATGAAGGATCTTCCTTTGTGCTCGGATACCAATCCTTGGAGGTATGCCGAACACATGCCAATGACAACCAGGAAGATCGTGATCTCAGAAAAGTTGGGAGCAATTCTCCTGGAAGAAGTGGAATTTTGGCCCAACAAAGATTCTTATCCGGACTGCTATGTCCGTCTTAGGAAGGAGCCAGCCTTAAAGGAGGAGACGGAGCCGAAAGAGGTCATAGTTTTTTACCATAGTAAAGCTCAAGACGTTACTAGCGAGCTCAATGAAAGAGAGGGGCTTCTCTAACTCAAAGGTGCCCGCCTTGAGTAAGAAGCTTCCCTCCTTTGTGGCCTCTCTTACCAGAGCCTTTCCCTTCTTGGAAAAGGGATATAAGGCAGCCTTAAAGGCGGTGGAGGCAGGGAAACCATGCCCCTCCTTGGAGAAGTGCAAGCCGTTATCTCTGACCTTGCCCTTGGAGCAAGAAGACTGGAAGGACGTACACCTTACCTTCTCAGTCGGGAAGCTGGAAGCTGATATTGCTGAACGCCAGTTCGGTGAGGCACTTCCAAAACTGTCGGAGGTTCTCTTGCGTAGAGAGCAAGAGACAAAGGAAAGACTTGCGTCATCAATGTCTTTGCAAACGACACTAGAAACGATGGCAAGTGACCCCAAGAACCAGGACATGTTCATGGATGTGGCCAAAACCCATCTGGCCACAGTTACAAAGGATCTCTATAGCTTTTTTAAAACTAGGAGAGCCTGTAGAGAGTTTGTGTTCACCTCGGCTGCGGTGAGGCATGAACCGAGGAAACTGATCTCCTCTCGTATTTGGGGTAAAGACCTCTTTCCCAATGAAGTGGTTAAAGAGGTAGTAGACAAGGCAGCCAAAGAGAATAGGAACCTTCTCAAAAAGTGGGGCTTAGATCTTGAGAGAAAGTCTTCTCCGGATGAGGGTCCCCAACCCAAGAGGGAAGACAAAAAAGCCTGGGCCATCCTCTCGGCCGGCTAAACCCTTCTGACAGCAACATCAACAACAACTTCCTGTGACCGCGGTGCCTCAGATAGTGGCACTACCTCCAACCACGTACCAGCTGGTACCTCAAAGTCACCAGTTTTTAACCCAGCCTTCGAAAGGCAGACTTCTTCCTTTCGTTCGAGAGCTAGAGGAACAGCCAGAGGTTCTTCTAGACGCCCTTCAAGAGGAATGGGATACAGGGGAGGATGCAGTCAAGGAGGCAAGGCCTAAGGTCCACAGCAGCAGAAGTAAGATACTTCCAGTAGGAGGGAGACTACAGCTATTTAGGGATCGTTGGACCTTCGATCCCTGGGCCCACATCCTAATTAAAAATGGACTAGGATGGAACTGGAGCAGTCCTCCACCTCAATTTCATCTATTCTTCCAACACTCATCCCCCGTTCTGGAAGAATATATCCGAGAACTCTTAGACAAAAGAGTAATCCGGAAAGTTAAGTCCATAAAATTCCAAGGAAGGCTGTTTTATGTCCCAAAGAAGGACTCAGAAAAACTCAGAGTCATTTTAGACTTGTCGCCACTCAACAAGTTCATAGTGAACTACAAGTTCAGAATGCTCGCGCTTCAACACATAAGGACCCTACTGCCCAGAAGGGCATATACTGTCTCTATAGACTTGTCTGACGCTTATTGGCACGTTCCAATTAATCGTCACCTCTCCTCCTACCTAGGCTTCAAGTTACATAGAAACCTTTACGCCTTCAGAGCCATGCCTTTCGGGCTAAACATAGCCCCAAGGATTTTCACGAAGCTCGCGAACGCAGCCGTCCATCAATTACGCCTAAAAGGGTTCCAAGTAGTAGCCTACTTGGACGACTGGCTGGTGTGAGCAGCATCCAGGACAGAATGCATGCAAACTTCTAAGATAGTGATCCAGTTCCTGGAACATCTGGGATTCAAGATCAACATCAAAAAGTCTCGACTTTCTCCAGCTCAAAAATTTCAGTGGTTTGGAATCCACTGGAATTTGGAGTCACATCGACTTTCCATTCCTGGCAAGAAGAGGAAAGAAATAGCGGGATCTGTCAAGAGACTATTGAAATCCAAACGGATATCAAGACACGAACAGGAGAGAGTGCTGGGCTCTCTACAGTTTGCTTCAATAACAGATCCAGTGCTAAGAGCACAGCTTAAGGATGCAACAGGAGTCTGGAGAAAATACGCATCAAACGCTCGAAGAGATCTAATAAGACCACTACCGAATCAACTGCGAACGCTTCTCAAGCCGTGGTCCAATGCCAAGCAATTGAAGAAATCAATACTTCTTCAACCTCCTCCCCCGTCAGTAACTATCCACACAGACGCTTCAAAGGAAGGCTGGGGTGGTCACTCTCATCAGATGAGAGTCCAAGGAGCTTGGTCCAATCTTTTCAAGTCATTCCACATCAACTTTCTAGAAGCCATGGCAGTACTTCTGACACTAAAGAAAGTTTTTCCTCGCCACTCGACCCACATAAGACTGGTTCTAGACAGCGAGGTGGTAGTGAGATGCCTGAATCGACATGGGTCGATGTCACCTCAAATCAACCAAGTGATGTTGGCCATCTTCCGCTTGGCGGAAAGGAAGAAATGGCACCTGTCAGCAGTTCACATTCAAGGGTTCCGCAATGTGACAGCGGACGCTCTATCCAGGTTTACACTATTGGAATTTATTTTAATTCCAACCTTATTTATATTTAATAAACAAAACAATTACTCAAAACCCAAAACAACTTACATCAAATAGTAGATCCATAGTAATACTTTGTGATATTGCCCTAAATTACCCTTATCCCCAGACATGTCCTAAGATACAGAATAATATAGTTCACTTATCACAAGGTAGATGTTGAAGTCTTCCAAAATTGTCGTAGTTTTGGGTGATGAACGTTTAGTTTTGTTCACAGTTAATATTCTAAGAAGATGCCGGCTTTTCCACTATGTACTTATTATTGGAACTGTTCGCCGTGGCTGTGGTAACCTCGGAGGTAATTTACTTCTTACCTTTGACAGGTAAATATTACGCGCGCGCGAACTTAAGGCCTATTAGGCAATTACTAATTTAGGTCATTTAATTCATAAGTTTAATTTTCTTATTCATTTTACTTATCATTAACACTAAGTCACTATACTAAGTAGCATTAAGTTATTTACTTTTAATTTATTAAGAAAAATAGGTAAAGCTTCGAGTCAAGCTAACGACTGAACGGCTATTCCCCACAGTCGGACAATTATTTACGTTAACTGTACTCCTTATAAGGATACAGTTTTGCTTTCTATTTCTTTTGCAACTCGTACCTCTATAATTTATTTTTGGTTTCTAACAACACCTATAGAGTCAGAATGGTCCCTTGACGCAGGATCATTCTCCTTCATCTCGAGTCAAGTCCCAGAGCTGCAGATAGACCTCTTTGCAACGAAAGACAACAAGAAAATAGATCGTTACGTGTCCCCATACGAGGATCCGCTAGCAGAGGTAGTGGACGCTATGTCCCTGGACTGGAATAGATGGTCCAGTATTTATCTGTTCCCTCCGCACAACCTCCTTTTGAAGGTCCTCGATAAGCTGAGATCCTTCAAAGGGAAAGCAGCAATAGTGGCCCACGAGTGGCCAAATAGCATGTGGTTCCCTCTGGCATTGGAACTACGACTAAAATTCGTACCGCTACCAGATCCATCCCTGTCTCAGCAAGTACAGAAGTCGACTGTCTTTGCCTCATCACAGAAAATACGGACCTACATTTCATGATTTTCTCTCCTTAACGATGAGAAAAAGATTCGGTGTTAAAAGTCATTTCAGACTTTTGGAGGAAACCAGAAGACATTATGAGGCTTCAGTATTTCTGCTTGTACTCGCTTTGGGGGCCAGAGTTAGTGAAAGATTGGCTCTCTCTAGAGAGGAAGGCCACGCCCAGTTCTTGGAGGGAGAACCGAATCTATTTCCAGACCCAACGTTTCTCACCAAGAACAAGCTACCCACCAACAGGTGGGGTCCCAAGAGAATCTGTCCTCTGAAGGAAGATGTATCTCTATGTCCAGTGGAGTGCCTAAGGTCTATCTTCATAGAACTTCAGACTTTATGGGAGGACAGCTGTTCAGAAGAGAAACCCTTGGTTCAAAGTTTTCTATAACTAAGGGCGAAACTCACCCGTGTTATTCGCAGAATGGATCTAGACAGTACACTCGTTAGTCAGGATCCGAGGAAAATTGCCTCTTCCATTAAATTTCTTTAAATTATATGGTCTTTGAACATCCTCGTTTGTACACCGGCTGGTAGTCACCCAAGGTATTCTTTACGCACTATGCGAAGCTAGTGGAGCAACTCAAGAGTTCTGTGGTAGCAGCAGGTAGAATTCTTTAACCTTCTGTTTTAAATCTGCGAGGAACAGTGTAATTAATTTGGGACGATTAATCTAGAGGGTGCGTGTGTAGTCACTGTAGGTTACTACACACTGAGCGATAGGCCACGAAAGTGTCCTTACGAACTGTTCCATTGTCGTCGGTGAACTATAGCATAATACGGACACTTGTGCCAAGCGTTTTTACGCTAGTGTAAATTAACAGTATACTGACATTGGTGACTCTTATACAAACTTTGCTTTATATTGTATAGGGCAAGACCACTATACAAGCTGGTCATTTTGTCATCCATAAATTTTTATGTACTCCTCGAGACTTTTTCCAGAGTCTAGTACGACTCTTCCCTGTAGGGGGCAGGAAGCACTAACATAGTTCATGCTTAGATGAAATGATGTATGACGGTAACATCATAGGTCTCTAGGTCTAGACGGACCAGGAAAATACTTTCTTGAGAGTACGGCACTGATTGAGAATCCACAGATACAGTAATGCTTTGATAAACTTCCATCAGGACGACATGGCCTGAGCCCAAAAAACGGATTTTGAGCGAAGCAAAAAATCTATTTTTGGGTGAGGTAGCCATGTCGTCCTGATGGACCCGCCCTTCCTTTTATTATAAAAGGGCTTGCTGACCCCTCCCTATAGTACAGTATCTGTAACACCTCGTATATCGCTACAAGGAATAAAGATGGCGCTGCCGCCTTCATCAGATACACACTGGAAACGGAATAGGAGAGATGCCTTATGAGCGGCTCTCTTTCCATTCTCGTTTCAGATTCTTGTCATTATATCCCCTCGAAGCGTTAATACTGTTCGGGGTGAAGAAAGCTATGTGACGTGTCAAGAATACGTCCTCTGATATTATGAGATATCCCTGTGAGATTATTTAGGGATATTCGCTCCAGGAGTTAGAATTCTGGATACCTTAAGGTAAAATTCTCTGGAAATATCACTGTAGTCAAATATACCCTAGAAAGCTACCTAATAGGAACTTCCATCAGGACGACATGGCTACCTCACCCAAAACTAGATTTTTCGCTTCGCTCAAAATCCGTTATATATATATATATATATATATATATATATATATATATATATATATATATATATATATATATATATATATATATATATATAATATATATATATATATATATATATATATATATATATATATATATATATATATCATCATCTCCAAATAAGCACGATTACAAGCATCCTTGAACCATGGTTTGTCCTTCACTCAGTACTTTAGCACACGAGAAGGGATACGTCTATGAATTATGTTGACTAGATTCTCACTCCAAGGATAACAGGATCAGCACTACTAGACAATTGTGATCAATTCAGGCCCAAAAGATCACTCAAAATCCCATTCCAGTCTGCTTGATATATCATATAAATCTTACATGAGTATGATAAATCAGGGACAGGCTGCTCAGTCTTCACTTCTAATGAAATCAAGGCATGAACAGATATCCCAACTGGAGAACCAACCTTACTTGTTATAGTGCCAGGGTAGTTGGTGTATACGAAGTCCAAGCCATTACCAGACCTGTGAGTAGCTTTACTTATGATTTGCTCGCAGTCTGATTTAGAGGCAGTCTAAAGCTCTTAAACCATGGCAATTGGTTGGAGAAACAGAATTTAACCACTCTCTATGGTGAGCATTGAAATCACCAAAGACAAAAGAGGACTTTCTATCATCTTCTTCTATCTTAAATTGGGGGTAAGAATCCAATGCTTATGAGCTATTGGATGCACCAGTCATAATAGAGGTACATAATCCTAACAGCTCTCCATGTTCAATCGAAAAAAAGGGATATCACTATACCTCTATCATTCAATGACAAATGCAGAAATACCAATTGTAAATAGGTACAATAATTCATCTGAAAAACTATCAGAACTATCTACCATGCACAGAGCCACAAGAAGACACCGTATTAAGGAGATTTTAATTATATACATGAACTATTATTCCATGAGAGGAAAGAAGCTAGGCACCAGTCTTGGATATCTTTTATTTCCTTAGTCAACAGTAGAACACCACCGTCTTCTGTAAGGAGCAAAGTAAAAAAGATAGCAGGCAACTTTACCCGCAACCCATCACCAGTGCTAAAGGTAAATAATAGTTAGTATGTGACTGGAGCAGTTGATGTTAGCAATTCCTTGGCCGATAATTTCTCCAATGTGTCATGCAGGTTTGAAGCAGCTCCTGGTCACTAGTATAGAAGCATTAATAGAAAATGCTAAATTTTATAACAGAAAATGAGGAATCTTAGGATTATCCTTTTATTGAAAGGGAATTTGATTCAGCGCTTTCTACTTACAAAGATACAGTTTGTGGACCTGATGGAATTCCATAAGCAATGATTGAAAATGTACCTGTTAATACTAAGTTTTTCAATTTGAGAACTATTAACCGAATATGGCATGATTATAGTTATCCAAGTGTTTGGGAACTAGCCATTATATTATTATTCTTAAAACCTGTTTATGAAATATCATGAAGAAAATGGTTAATGCAAGACTAGTATGGTACCTGAGAAAAATGGTATTTTATCATCTACTGTATCCAGTGTAGATTTTGAAATATGCACTCAACGACTGATGTGTTAGTACGACTAGAGTCTCCTGTATGTGAAACCTTGGCTTCCAAACAGAACCACGTAATAATCTTTTCTTTATCTTGAAAAGGCATATAATAAGTCATGGAGGCATGGCATACTTAATACCTTTCATAATTTGGGATTGAAAGGAAAGCCACCATTTTCCATTTAAGCATTTTTGTCACAGATTTTTTTTTTTTTTAAGTTATCGTATGTGAAACTCAGTCAGAGAGGAAATGCCAGGAAGAAAAAGTTTCCCAGGGTAGTATGCATAGTGTAACCCTATTTGCATCAGCCATTAATGGGATATCCTCTGCCATTCCTCAAGGTATTCTCTCAACACTATTTAAAGATGATCTCTCCATATCATTAGCTGGTTTTGTCCCATATATCATGTGAGGCATCAGTCATTAATGTGATATCCTCTGCCATTCCCCAACGCTGTTTGTAGGTTGGCCAGGGCTACAGCCATCCGTTGAGATACTACCGCTAGAGAGTTATAGGATCCTTTGACTGGACAGACAGTACTACATTGGATCCTTCTCCCTGGTTACAGTTCCTTTCCTTTACATACACCTGACAATTCTGAGATTACCAAACAATTCTTCTTCACCCAAGGGGTTAACTACTGCATTGTAATTGTTTAGTGGCTACTTTCCTCTTGGCAAGGGTAGAAGAGACTCTTTAGCTGTGATAAGCAGTTCTTCTAGGAGAAAAACACTCTAAAATCAAACCATTGTTCTCTCGTCTTGGGTAGTGCCATAGCCTCTGTACCATGGTCTTCCACTGTCTTGGGTTAGAGTTCTCTTTGTCTAATTTCTTTTCTAATTTATCTAATTTCTTTTCTTGTTATTTTGTTAAGGCTTTTTTTATAGTTTATGTAGGAGCTATTTATTTAAGGCTGTTACTGTTCTTAAATTATTTTATTTTTCCTCGTTTCCTTTCCTCACTGGGATATTTTCCCAGTTGGGGCCCCTGAGCATATAGCATCCTGCTTTTCCAACTAGGGTTGTAGCTTAGCAAGTAATAATAATAATAATAATAATAATAATAATAATAATAATAATAATAATAATATCATTTCCTGATTTATTCCATATATCATTGGAGTAGACCGCAAAACTCTTTTAAAGTTATTCGAGGCTTTAATTTTTGTCAAAATTTAGCTATGGGTGTGGAATAAACTCTTCAGCCACACAAAACCGATTAAAGATGTTAGATTCTATACACCATAGCAGTAGGGTAAATAGCACGTTTTCGATCCATAAGGACCAGTTCAAACCAGAATCGATCCATAAGGGTGCCCCCCTAACCTAACTCCAGGCCCTACCTTAACCTCATTGGCTATCTCTAACCTAACTCCAGCCCCTCCCTTAACCTCATTGGCTATCTCTAACCTAACTCCACCCCCCATCTCTTAACCTCATTGGCTACCACTAACCTAACTCCACCCCTCTCTTAACCTCATTGGCTACCCCTAACCTATCTCCACTCTCTCTCTCTCTCTCTCTCTCTCTCTCTCTCTCTCTCTCTCTCTCTCTCTCTCTCTCTCTCTCTCTCTAACCTAACCCAACCCAAACCTAACCTAACCTAACCTAACCATTCAATCTTAAGCCTAACCTAACCTAACCTAACCTAACCTAAGCTAACCCATCAAGTGAGTAAAATAATACCTAACTACGAGTCTATCATTCCATCTTAAATAATTATTATGGGAATTATTAAAGTTATCGTTATATTTTGAAATTATTGTTTATTACAATACTCATTATTATTATTATTGATTAAATCGGGGAGTTCAAGATTTGTATAGCTGGTGGGATTGTATTATTTTGTATTACCTGGGAATATATATTTCAAGTTGAAACTTCTTGTTAACAATAAACAACTGTTACGACTAATGTCTATCCTTGAACAACCCAGTACAATAATAATAATAATAATAATAATAATAATAATAATAATAATAAACCCAGTACAACAATAATAATAATAATAATAATAATAATAATAATAATAATAATAATAATAATAATAATAATAATAATACGAGTCCATCATTCAAACTTGAATAGTTATTATGGAAATTATTAAATTTATCGATACGTTTTGAAATTATTGTTAAAATAGTAATAATAATAATAATAATAATACGAGTCCATCATTTAAACTTAAATAGTTATTATGGATATTATTAAATTTATCGTTATTTTTTTAAATTATTGTTAATAAAATTATTGCAATATTCATTATTATTATTATTATTATTATTATTATTATTATTATTATTATTATTATTATTATTATTATTATTATTGTTAGGAGTGTTGGTAAATTTATTTGCTCTCCGTTGTTTCGTTATTAGTCTAAACCTATTTCTTTTATTACATAATAACTCTATTTTACGTAATTACCTAACCATGTACTCATGTAGACGGTGTAGTCCTCTAGAAATGAGTAGGCAAGTCGGTAGCGTGCGTACGCATTGTTCGCCCGTCCATTCCAGGGGTACATACAATGGCTGTCTCGAGCATTTGAGACGGCCTTGCACGAACCCACCGCCAGTTCTTTGTGTGTATGGCCGGCTTAAGTCGTGTGTGTACGCAGAGGAAAAGATGGAGCAGTTCCGAGTTTCCCATTATCATGGCTTTGCAGTAAATTAGCAGACAGTAAATAGAAGACAGGAAAGCTTACCTAGAAAAGAAAAACCTTGCGCCTTAGCAGCGCATCTATTACGAACGCTCCATATTAATTAGCTAAAATAAACTCTACGGGGTTTTCGTATTTCGGAAAGTTCACATGTTTCTATAAGAAAATATCCAGTAATTGGTCTAATATTATTCATCTAGTGATTTTCTATAGATCTATATTAAATCATATTGATGATTAGACTACCAGTATTCTTTTTCATACATCCATAGCATGTTGCTTATTTATTTACAAAATGCAATTTAAGGTTAGGCTGTGTATTTCATGTATATATAATATTGCAAATATAACTTGCAGAATATGTGTAAGACACGCACCCGAAATAGGACCTGTGCCTAAGGCTAAACTAGGGGGGGGGAGGAGAAGAAGAAAAGTGGTGGATGGTCTATTATTGTCTTAGACTTGTTAGGTTACATTTTTCTCATACCTTATAGAGATGTGGTCAGAAAAAGATGCTCTTACTTTTTCCATCATTTAATGGATTTTTTTTTATTTATAGAGGTACAAGTTTGCCCTTACATTAGTAAAATAAGGGCCTCTCGAAGTGGCCTTATCATCTGTTTGGCACTCTTTCAATGTATAATCTCGGACTTGGATGAAAAAGTGCACATTCTGTCAGTTATAAACATATATACATTCAATATACAACCTTACCTTAACTTTGCATCAATAAATGAGAAGAAAAAGGACACTTGAATGATAGTTTACGCTGCTACAATTGTTTGGAAGACTTGAGTTTACGTTACCAGATTATTAGATTCCAAATTCCCCTGAGAAGGATGGAAATACAACATAATCATTAGCTTAAATGAAAATAGTTAAACCATGAGTACGTTTTTTTTTTCAATGATAAATTTTTTTTTATTCATAGTGTAGCATATTTATGTATCATGCCTAATAAAGAACACCCATCAAAGTTCGAAAAGAACGCTGGCAAAATTTGTCCATTTGGCAACACTAATTTGCGTCATCAAGTAGCAGACGACAATTTCAGCGCCACCTGTTGCAGCTGCGCCCTACTTAAGCGGCCAAATGCTCACAGAAATCCAAGTGACGTTCGGACAGTTCCTGTCTTCCCTGTACTGTCTGTCTTTGGTAAATTAGGGGCTTTTAAGAGCGATCCCAGGAACATTACTTTTAACCTCAAGACACAGCCACTTCAAAACACACTGGTGTTGCAGAGACTAAACGCGTGAGTTAAAGGTTAAAAGTGATTACTTTCCCCCATTTTGTTAGATATCTTTTATTGTAGGCCACTGTCTAGCTTTGAACATAGTCATTTGTGCTTACTGAATTTGTTGTAAATTCATATCGTTTATTTTGTAACTACACTTTTGTTGGGTTCCATTCAACAGGTCACTGACCACATGTCTGACCTTTAACTTTATTCAAAATAAGCTTGAGAAAATCAAATAGATATTTGGCCTAAAATTTCTGGAAGTAATTGATTAATCCCTTTTCACTTGGTATTATCATTAATTGCCGAGTCATTTGTGTTGTATTTTTATTAACTAGTCGTCTTTTATTGCAACATTAAATTTTTGAGATTAGTGCTGAGATAATTGCTCAAGTATTGCTGCTGTAAATTTTCTAGAATAAAAGTGTTGAATAGATTTAGTTCAAGTCGTGTCCTTTTATCCTCTTATTTATCTACTTGCTTGTTGAGAGTAAGGAGGTTTTTGAGGAGTATGTTCAATCTGGATTTCTTCCTTAGAGTTAGTTTAAAAGGATTACCTGCTCCAGAATTATCATTGAAGGATGTAAGTAAAACAAAGGTGATGCTGATATGGCAAGGTGAGCTCTTTTTCAACATATCGAAGCGGACAGTTCCTCATTCTGAATTGAAGCCAGTATGCAGAATTTAGAGTAAATTAACAGTATATAGACCTCAGTGGGGTGTGCTATTTCGGAGCCGAAGTACTGGTGGTAACCTACTGGTACTGACAAATCCAGTACTTAAAATTAATTATCTGGAGATAGAATCTGTTTGTATGGTTTATTCAAACTACAACATCCGATACATTTTTTTTTCTAATGGCGTACTGAGTGATTGTGCTCATAAGCCTTTAGGAATATTTTCGATGCCTGTTGTAGGGAGGTTTTCCCTGAATAAATTTTTAACACTTGATATATAAAGCATTCTATGAAAGTGAAGTAATCTCTTTAAGGTTTCATACTGAATGAATTTTATCATTCTAAATTGCCACAATCATAAATAATTTCTGCTCTGAATTACATCAACTTAGCAGTCTATCTTTGCATAGTTTTACTACATACTGTCTTTAACGGATTTTACAGAGATCTACGTAGACCAAGAAGGTTTGCAGGGCAGCTTAATGGTAAACCACTTCAGGGAGTCTGACGTGGTTATTTCCGAAGTCATACTCGGCGTAGGGTGGATTGCCTAAAGCCGGCCTGTCGTCAATAGTAGAAAATCCCTGTAAATAAAAGTTAGATTTGAGAACCTTGCATAATACATTTAGCATTAAAACTTGTAAAACAACTTTAAGTGTTCTATCATCCTTATCATCCGTGAATAGGGGGATTTAAATGATCGCTGTAACATAAAACCAAAAATTCTTAAAGGTCAAGATACTCAAAATGTTCTTGGTGGATTTCAACTAAATTTTGTGAAGAGATGAGCATGATCATTTGTATACCAATTTAGGAGGATTGTTCCAAAAGTGGCTAGTTGTATTTTAGTTCAACGTGAAAATTTGTCTTCCCTGTTATCAGCCGTCTAATTTAAAGCATTCATTTGAAAATTTCAGCTAAGTCCTGGAATATAAATTGGAGGACCTACAGTCCACACGTCCCTCACACGAGTGAGATCGAGATGAGGCCCGTTAAAGATTATATTAGATTGGTGTTCACTGACCTGAATAAAGAACATAATGTACTGTAAACCTGTTTTTAAAACCACTCATGATCCAAAACAATTAATACGTCTAAGCTAAATTTTGACGTATTATTATAACGTCTGTATATTTTGTAAGGTCCAGCTTTCTCCCACTTAGGTGGATAATTTAATCAGATGATATGGTCGAAAACAGGAATTTAAGGAGTGGCTTTAGAGTGTGTTAGTAAAACCGGCAATGAAACAGACAGAAAAATATCGCACAGATATAATAATCTAAAATGGTAAATACCGTATTCATACTGATTATGCTTTGGCAGGGATATGAAAAAGAAATGTATCGAATACATTGTGACTACCAAACTCATAGCCTTTAAAACATACAACAAATAGATTAAACAAGAAAATGACAAAAATAGTGAACGCCGTTCCCGCTTAAAGAGTAACCAAGATACTTTACAACTTATGATTTTACTTAGAACCAGGATCTTATCATTCTAATCAGGCAATAAGTCAGTTGATCTACTGAGCACACAACCCATTAAGGGGACACTCAATGATCCATATAAAGAATTTATTCATAACGATTTCTGCAGAACAGACTATAAACATAATGTTAGAATATATATGCAAATCAGATACTGAACCATTAAATATTCCTGAAACGATACTTACAAAAATATTAATATTCTGCAGAAGAGAGAGGCCCCCTTTTGTTATACAGTACAAAGGAAACTTATTTCACAATACAGGCGTAACAATGTATCTTGCCTGCCGTACTAGTTCATGTAGGCTACATATATAACTGCTGGAAACGTATGTTTCCCTAATATCTCAAAATTACCAATTATGCCTCCTATGTCGTTGACATATCGATTACCAACAGCAATGAATAACATCTCAATTTTTCTTCTTTATTGATGAGCTTAGAAAAATAATCCTCTCCACAATACAATCTTATATGAGGAAAGTTATTTCCGAACTTTGGCATTCAATAAACCTACAAGCCATGGAAGATACCTGAACGGTCAACGGGAACTTAGTGAGACTTATAAATCAGTTATCCTGGCCTCTGCGATCAGGACATTAGTGCGCTGGAGCCTAAACACTACAAACCAGTAACGCTGGTGGGAAACCATCTCAGTATGTAATTAAATATCGTATGATATTGTCCATAAAAAATAAAAATAAAGATTGAAAAGAATAATTGAGAAATTTATTGCCCATGGTGATCCATAAGGAAAGTGTGGTAAGTATATTCAGCCTCCCTAACTTGATATCATCATTATCTATGATAAGAAACAGCACGGCTTCTGGCAGAGCGAAGAATCAAATGTCAAGAGTAGCCTGAAAGAAAACATGTTAGGTATGGAATTGTAGGGTTTTCAAGCAAGGCTAAGTTGGCCACATAACTACAATTCTACAGAGATGTCTCAAATATCATAGCAGAAATCAACTCGACTAAAATTGCATCATGACGTATGAAATGGTTTAGTTGTAACCCCAGTTTGATCGGGTCTTTATAGCTAAGTCAGTCTCAGTCAAAGTACTAAAACTTCAAATTAGTGTACTGATGATCTATGACCTCTATTCTACCTTCGACAAGGAAAAAATTAATAATCATTAAGCAATGAGAGAGAGAGAGAGAGAGAGAGAGAGAGAGAGAGAGAGAGAGAGAGAGAGAGAGAGAGAGAGAGAGAGAGAGAGATTTTCCTTCTGACTTTTACAAAAATTAACCTACTTCAAATTTTGAAAGAACTCCAAATAATTTGCTGCTATTTACAGGTCTCTAATCCAAGCCTCCTCTGGTAGATTTACACCCGAACCACCCAGCATTTGTAATCTTCTATGCAAGCATTCGTTGTTCTATGACCAGTGATTCAATTTTCCCTCATGACTACACTATTGCCACTATTAATTTTCTAATTTCTTTTCTTTTAAATTCCTATGAACTCAGTTGAAATGACTCCATCAGTTGAATTCCTGTTTTTCGTGTAATCATTGAACAGACGCTTAAATAAGCTTTTCAACTTTTGTGAATGTTATGTTGTTATATTAAGTTGCTCTTTTAGGTCCTGGAGATGCTTTTGTGTTTAACTAAAGATTTTCGGAGCATTTAATTTCTCTGTCTAAGACTCAACTGACAAAACATAAGTCTTAAAGTGGATGCTGCTGTATATACCAGTGAGGATTATTGAACATTTAGAATTGCTCTATTGAAAGTTATTGAACTAGATAGCAGGCTTCAAACAATAGATATGTTTACCATGGAAAATCAATTATTTTTATAGGAATCTCCCCTATTTAATCAGCAAGTCTATATATATATATATATATATATATATATATATATATATATATATATATATATATATATATATATATATATATATATATATATATATATATATGTATATAAATATATATATATGCA
>NC_090734.1:65865861-65870861 GCF_036898095.1 Palaemon carinicauda
ATATTGCACTTCTTTTCATGAAATACAGTAGCAATTTTATTCTTTTTTTATTTATTTTTCTTTTGTAATCAGCTGATGACTCGCTAACCCCCTTCTACAAGAAAACATACCAATTAGTGGTCTCGGAGCAGACGACGTTATGATATAGTTGTTTATGCAGTATATCAAATATCAACAAAATATGAGAAAATAGATATTATCTATTTTCTCATATTTTGTTGATATTTTGTAATAAAGCAATGTATTGATAATGACTTTGTTGCCTGAGTTACGAAATAATAGAAACAGACGTTTGCTGAATACGACCTTGGAAAAAATTTGTTTGTTACTTGCAGTATAACCAATTTGCAGAAAAGTAACTAGCCCTAGAATCACATAAACAGTAGCAAAATTATTCCACCTAAAAGAATGTCTAGATTTCTTTAATCAATAATTACATTTTGTGTGTGAAAATTTCTAGGCTATATGAGGAATTTTGGAACTAGTACTAGAATTTTACCTCTTTAACAAAATTTTATGCACCTTTGGTAACGCTGCTTTCATGTAAACAACACTTGAAACACCAAACACTCTGACTTAACGTGTAGTTGTGGTGGAACTAAGACTGCTTTGGTGGTTTCTTATATGAATATGTAATAAAATTGGGATAATTGGCATATAGCTAATTAATATTAACTTAAACATTTCATAATTCACTCAAAATAAAAACAGTTACTGTGCAAGACAATAATCACGCTAGAGTCGCTGACTAGGGATATGTGCTGAGAAATTTTTACAATCCTAATTTTTTTTCTAAAACTGCCTTGCTAATTTGAGGGTGCGTCTTACCACTTGTAGCGTCTTATGACACGGGAAATACGGTAATTCTTTAGGGCGCAGGAAAATGTAAAAGAAAACGAAGATATTTAGAAGCAAACATCTTCAAGTGCATGATTTTCATTGTAAGGATGATTAATTCTATTGCAAAAAAAAAAAAAAAATCGTGGAAATTTTTTAATTCGTGTTGGATTTAATAGCTTAATTGCAAAAATTACGGTAAAAAATTTCAAAGCTTTTATCCTTTACCCGCTAATTATTATTTCAATCTTGTGGGGCGGTAAGTCCAGGTTATTTTTGCAGCCCCTTAAAAAGTGCCGCCCCAGGCATTTGGCCCCCCTGCCCTCCCCCATGTGAGGGCCCTGGCCGTATTGGTAACACAGGATCCTGTCCATACACTAAAAAGAAAGGCGTGTCCCTGAGCGAAGCATTATATGCAATGTTCAAAGCTAGCTCAGCTGTAGGAAGCATGGCGTGCCAATGAAGGGGGTCATCAGCCACTAAGTAACGCAAAATTTGCGCTACTTCCCTATTATGTGACTCTACTAAGCCATTTGCTGAAGGCCTTATATGCGGTCACTGAAAAGTGTTCAATTTTTAATCAAGTCCATGACCGATTTCACCATATTATTTATAAACTTGAGACCATTATCACTTATCAAAATTTTCGGTCAACCAAACCTAGTAATGAAAGAGCACAGCGCCTGGGCTAATGAATTTGCAGATTTATCCAACATTGCGTAAGTATGAGTATACCGAGTAAATGCATCCACAAATACACATATATACTTATGCTGTGTTAAGCCAGTAGGAAATGGTCCTACTGCATCCATATGCCCTCTATAGAATTTAATGGGAACCACCGGCCACTTTCTGGCTTTCCGGGTACAGTGTTTTTATGTTCTTTGAAACAGTTACAAGCTTGACAGCCTTTTATATAATTCTCTATAGACTTTTTCATTCCTAACCAAAAGAAGGATTTCCCGTGCTCTCCTTAATGTTCTATCAATCCCTAAATGCCCTGCTATACGGACTTGCATGTACAATGTGGATGACTCGTTTAATTAAAGAGGGAGGAAGAACTACCCGTGCACAAAATTCCCCACCCCTCTTCTCGTAAGCACAATATAAGACATCATTTTCAATAAAAAATTTCTCATGAGGCACATTCAGAAATGACGGATAACTCCGATTCCCCTTTGATCACTGCTCGCACTCTCTCCATCCATTCCTCTTTTTTCTGTCCCTCTCGGACTTCTTTTTATGTCCCAACCTCCCAAGTCAATCAAACCTGCATCATCAGGGCATTCATTCTGGACACCCCTGGTCATGTCCTCGGTCATCCACATATATTCCCCTTCGCTGTTCGTATCTCTCTCTCTCTCTCCCTCTCTCTCTCTCTCTCTCTCTCTCGCTTTTCTGAGTTTACTCTCTCTCTCTCTCTCTCTCTCCCTCTCTCTCTCTCTCTCTCTCTCTCTCTCTCTCTCTCTCTCTCTCTCTGCTCTCTCTCTCTCATCTCTCCTACTTTCTCTAACCCCGTTTTCTGAATGCCCATCGGAAGAATTTTCATCCCGTTCTCTATTTTTTCTATTTTGATGGGGGGACTTCAACATTTTGGTTACATTCTTCGTTCCTCCATTGTGCCCTAGTTGTTACTCCTATTACTGCACCTCTAGAGAGAGCATCAGCTACCTTGTTAGCTTTACCTTCTTTGTGGCGAAAAGCCTTTATATTAAATTTTAACAATCTCTCAATTCATCTCGCTTAACGAGAGGTCAAATAATTTTTATAATAAAAATCATGTAAGGGGCGATGATTACTTTGCAACTCAATCGACTGACCTAATAAAAAGAACCGATGCCTCTCTAGAAGCCAAAGAATAGCCAAAGCCTTTCGATCGAATGTACTATAATTCATTCTGCCCCTTTTAATGTCCGGGAAGCAAAACAAATGGGTCTCTCTCTGCCTTTATCATCTCGTTGAGAAACTACGCCACCAATAGCTATGCTACTCGCATCTGTTGTCAATAAAAACGGGCAATCAAATCTAGGATATGCGAGTAATTCATTGCTAGTTGAGGCAGCTTTCAAATGGTTTAAAGGCCCTTTCTTCTTCCTCTTCCCAATTTATTACTTTTTTTTCTTTAAAGCATCTAAGGGTCTTGCTATCTCTCGAAAACCTCTTATGAATTTACGGTAATACCCAGCGGAGCCCAAGGAACCCAGCTACTTCCTTAGAGTTACGTGCCCTGGGGAAATCTGTAATAGCTGCTACTTTACTGGGGCAGGGTTGGGATACTTTCTGGGGTTATTATGTGACCTAAAAATTTGACCTGTTTACACAAAAATTTTCACTTTGACAAATTTATTTTCATACCATTACGTCGCAATGCTTCTAAAACTTTACGAATATTGTTATTATGTTCTTCGGCCGTTTTTCCCTGTAATTATGATATCATCTAAATAAACAAGAACATTATGGCCAATCATGGGCAACAAAACCGCCATCATTACTCTAGAAAAATGACTTGGAGCATTTTTAACACCAAAAGGAAGAAAATCAAACTGAAATAATTGATCATTATCTATAAATGCCGTTTTACATTTACTGTCTTCCTGAATGGGTATTTGATAGTATCTAGATTTTAAATCAACAGTTGTAGAATATTTGCTATCTCGTACTTTCATAAGTAATTCTTCGAGTCTGTGGGCAATGGGAATGCATTATCCTTAGTGACTGCATTCAATTTCCTATAATCAACACAATCTTACCGAGCCATCCTTTTTCTAACAGCTACAATTGGAAGAAGCCCAGGGGGATTCGCTATCCTCGATTATCCCTTGTTTTAATTTTATTAATTTTCCTTTCTATCTCTCCCTGGAAATGAATGGGTACCTTATAAGGCCTTGACCTGATTGGTTCCGCCTGCCCAGTTTCAATGCTAAAGGGAAATCGATCAATCCTCCCGGGTGGCTCATCTCCAATTGCAATTACATCGGAATAATTATTGACAATGTCACTAACTACAAGCTGATATTCTGAGGGACATAATTTTTTGCACTTGCATAATCAAATTCTGAGTGCGTTCGTCTAAGCGGGCTGAGTTGTGGCTCCTAACATCCCATTATAAGCAATTTCACATAACTCTAATTCACACACAGAATCATTTCCTAAAACAACTCTTTTATTTGAAAAATTAGCTATCGTTATATCAGCTCTGTTCTCTTTAATTTCTATCAAGCCCTCTAATATCATGTGGGCCCAATTGTCATGGGGTTTGACAACTATCTTGGTACCTTCCGCAAGAGGACGACACGGGGGTCACAGATATGCTCGTAAGGGTCTGGGGGGACAACACTTCTCTCTCAGCTACAGCTGTTACCCTACTTAAATGTCTCTCCGAGCTAACACACGCACTTACTGTCCTGTCTCATGACTTTCTATCGCCAAAATGTATCCTCCTGCTTTTACTGTTATTATATCTTTTCCCCAAAAAATGCAAATTTGATTATTAGATATAAAGTCTATTCCAAGGATAGCCTCGATTCTTGGAATTCCCAAGGTGGGCAAGACAAAAAAAAACATGTATCAGCTTCACAGACCCCACCTTAAATTGGATAATTGATGTATGGTTTATGAGTAGTTTATTTCCTCCTGGCATGTCAAGTACAATGGATGCCGCTGGCTATAGTGGATTTGAGGAGAATTTTTTTTCAATCAATAAAACACTGGCTCCGTGTCAATCAGCGATCGAATGGATTTATCTTGCAAGTCGACCCTAACTGCTATCATTCTCAGCCGGCCATTATGAGATATGGAATACGCGCCGATGACATCAGCTTCCATGCCGCTGCCCCCTGGTCCTCTCCCTAGTGCTGCGGGGGTGAGGTCGGGGGTACCGATGGAGGTCCCAGTGCCTGCTCTGTCACGTCTGTCATCACTGCTTCCTCGGCTACTGCTTGTTATGTCATGCGGGGGGGGGGGGGGGGGGGATCGAAATCCCTCATCTCCCCCCTTCCACTGTTTCCTTTTCCCTTTCCATTGGGCAGATGGAGGTGTGCGTGTGCTCCAGCCCCGCCCGCCCTGGCATGTTTTGCTGGGCACTCTCGAGATAAATGACCGTAGGTCTGACAAGTGTAACATTGGGGGGATCTTTGGGTGGGGCACTCCACTCGTCGGTGCTC
>NC_090734.1:65875861-65878361 GCF_036898095.1 Palaemon carinicauda
TGCGCCGTCAATGCTATTTTCTACGTGGAAGTTCTGAAACGCCTGCGAGAATCCATTAGACATAAAAGGGCGGAAAAATGGAGGAATGGCTGGCTGCTGCATCAAGACAATGCGCCCTCTCACACGTCACTGCTTGTTCGGCAGTTCATGGCTGGAAAGAATCTCACTGCAGTTCCACATCCGCCGTATACTCCCAACTTGGCACCATGTGACTTCTGGCTATTCCCAAAAAGGAAATCGAAGATGAAAGGGAAACGATTTGACACCATTGAAGACATCAAATCGAACATGACAAAGCAAATAAAGTTATTGAAGAAAGAGGACTTCCAGGAATGTTTTCAAAAGTGGCAGGCACGGTGAAGTGAGTGTGTATGTGCTGAAGGAGAGTACTTTGAAGGAGATTAGTGACAAAACATGGTAATGTTCGTAATTCAATAAATATTCACACATTTACCGAACTTTTTGATCACCCTCTTATATATATATATATATATATATATATATATATATATATATATATATATATATATATATATATATATATATATATATATGAATAGATTTATGTTATATAACACGCTAGGCGGTATATTACCGTGCTAGGCGGTATATTACCGTGCTAGGCGGTATATCTTAGTAATACATATTTGTCAACGGGTATGTAAGTGAATAAGCAACTTGAAGAAACGAGAACTTTGGGTGTGGAAGAAATGCCCCCCTAAATATTGATGAATTCACTGGCAGCAAGATGACGGATTGGGTTTAAAGGGATAGACAAGATGTATTGGCGGCTTTACTCTTGATGCCTGATGGATGATCTTACTGAAATTAGCATGGACTGATATGGGTGACTTGCCTATTTTTATAGGCATTGTACATCACAAGGAACTGGCTATCCTTTGTTGAATTTAGCCAATGAATCCTTTATGGATTTAGTCAGTCTATGGAAAAGGAAAATGACAAGGAAATAATTTGATTTGATATACCTGAAGCTGAGGATGACCTTGATGTGCCCATGAACGAATTCAGTGTGTTTGAAGAAGAAGCTATCATTAAAAATATAAAGAGATGGAAAGCTCCTGGATATGATAGAATAACTGCTGAGATGATATTGACCGAAAATTAAGTGACTCCCAGAATATTTACAAGATTATTTTTTTTAGAATGTTATGTGAAGAAGCAAAATTTGATGAATGGGGGATATGAATATTGCTGAAAATGGCAAAAAAGGAGATATGACTAATTGCAATAATTACAGAGGAGGCATCCATCACACTTACGATAGTTGTAATGGAATTACATATTATTCTCATTCTGAAGTGATTAGAGAGAAAGATTGATGAAAAACAGAGATGAACAAGCAGGATTTAGAAAAGGTAGAAGTTGTACTGACCAAATTTTCACTTTTAAGATATGTGGTACAGCAATCTGTATGATATAGAAATCCATATTTGATGGCATATCTGGGCTATGAAAAATCTTTGATAGTGTGCAGCGGCCAATTTTGTGAAGAGTCCTGCTTTATTATGAAGTTCCTCTTAAATATGTAAATTTAATCAAGTTTGTTCATGAGCATAGCAAGTACAAAGTTATTGTTAGTGGGGTCCTATCAAATAAAAAACCAATAAACAGTGGAGTATTTGAAGGGAATGTATTGTCTCCTATGTTGCTTATCCTCCTTGTGGATTTTGTAATGCATAGAACAGTTGTGGATAGTGGAGAAGGATTGGACTGGATTAGGAACAGGAAATTAGCTGACCTAGAGAATGCTGATTACGCCGTTCTTATTAGCAGAACACCACAGGACCTACAAAGCCTACTTACCAGAATGCATGAAATATCACATGAGGTTGGACTCAAGATTAATAGAAGACAGAGATGATGAGAACGGAATATGCGATGGAAGATGAAATATCATTGGAAGGAGAAAGGATTAAAGGATCTTTAGAGTTTGAGTTTAATGAAAGATTATAAAAAGCAAATCATTCAATGACTAGGTTAAGTAAAATTTGGAAATCAAATCGCCCAAAATTATATATAAAAATCAGGCTATATCAATTTAGTGAGATCGGTGTTACTGTTTGGACATGAATCGTGGTATGACAATGAAACAATATCCAGCAGATTTTGTAGATTTGAGGACAAAGCCCTCAGATGAATTTTGGGAGTTAAATGGTAGGACGGGATTAGAAACTAAACTAAAAGAGAGATTACCCGATTGCCACCTGTTGATGTGATCATGGTGAGGGGTAGATGTAGATAGGTTTGGCATGCTTTTTGCATTCCCCCGGAGAGATCAGTTCACCAAACTTTCAACTGGGCTCCACAAGGCACTAGAAGAGTTGGAAAACCCAGGCCTACATGGCTGAGGACTATGAAACGTGAAGTACGATATGATGAATGGAGAAGTATTGATATAAAAGCTCAATATAGAGACGACTGGAGAATCTAACCAAGGCCCTTTGCGTCAATAGGCGTAGGAGGAGATGATCATGATAAA
>NC_090734.1:65880861-65885861 GCF_036898095.1 Palaemon carinicauda
ATATATATATATATATATATATATATATATATATATATATATATATATATATATATAACGTGTGGGTGTATAAGGGTATCCATTTCTAAGTGGGGACACCTTAACGTGGTGAAAGCTGTAACAGGCTGAGAGAAGGTTGTGACTCAAAGGCAGGATGAAAGCAACTGAGTAAGTTTATTACAGAACACTCGCCTTTATATACAAAAACTCAATGCAACAGGAAATTTCCTGCTCAACCGACACCGCACCGGTTAACAGTTAACGGTGAGAAAAACAAACATGTTATTTCACGTCCTTGTTAGTAGGAGTGGAGGGCTAAGATACAAGCATAATATATACACAAAATGAAATGTCGTTACTATGTACGATCGTGTGATACACGGTTGGAACATGGCTCACCCCCTAAAAATGACATACTGTACATGTTAAATCGGGCGCCCTGATCTAGAGAGGCGAACTGTAGGCGGGTCATCTGGCAGGAGATAAGCAGGTTTCAGACAATCAATGGAGACCCAGTCTTCTTTGCCACGAATGTTTAGTAGGAATGCTTTCAGACTGCGTCGGATTGCAAGGAAAGGGCCCGTGTAAGGGGGCGTTAGCGGTGGCTTGCTAGTGTCATTGCGTAGGAAGACGTGCATTGCAGAGTGCAAGTCTGTCGGTATGTGATGCTTCGCTGGGGGCTTGTAGGTCTGGCGGCATGGAGTAAATTTTCCCACAACGTGATGTATGCGCTGGAGATCGTCGGAGGAGGTTGCAGAAAGAAAAAATTCGGCAGGGACGACCAACGGGTCACCTGTCATACACCATTTCAGCTACCAAGACGTCGAGGGCGTCTTTAGGAGTGGTCCTTAGTCCTAGGAGGACCCAGGGAAGCTGAGTAACCCAGTTGGAATCCTTGCAGTGGGACATCAAAGCTGCTTTGAGGGTGCGATGAATACGTTCAACCATTCCATTGACAGCCGGGTTGTAGGCAGTTGTCTGATGTAGGGTGATGCTCAGGAGATTCGCTAATGATGTCCACAATTGAGAGGTGAAAGTGGTACCCCTGTCAGAAGTAATATACTCAGGGATACCAAATCTTGCAATCCATCCTGAGAGTAAGGCAGATGTACATGAGGCAGACTGGCTTCAGGCCAACGAGTGGAGCGGTCGATGACGGTAAACAGGTAACGATGTCCTTGTGATGTGGGTAGGGGGCCTACAACGTCAACAAGAACGTGTGCAAAATGATGCTGAGGTTAAGGAAAGGTGCCCTCTTCTGAATCCGTGTGTCGATGCACTTTGGATGTTTGGCAAGAAGTACAGGCGCAAACCCAATCCTTAGCATTTTTAGAATTGCCGTGCTAAATGAACTTCGTCTTCAGCAGCTGTGCAGTAGAACTGCATGAGGGATGTGAAGGCCGTGAATGTAATCAAACACCTGCCGGCACATAGGAGCAGGAATCCAAGGTCGCGGTCTACCAGTACTGACATCACAGAGGAGGGTGGTGTTGGAGTCTTCGAGGGAGAAGTCTTCCCAACGGAGGGACGTGCAGGATGTCCTACATGCTTGATACTCAGGATCCTGTCGTTGGACGGCAGCCAACGTGTTTCTTGAAGGGCATCGGCAACGGGATTAATTTTCCCAGGGACGTATTGAAGGGTGCAATTGTATTCAGCCAGGGCGGAGAGCTGTCGGCGTTGACGGGCGGACCAGGCGTCAGACTGGCGAGTGAAGGCGTGCACCAGAGGCATGTGGTCTGTGTGAATGACGAAGGCCGTACCTTCTAAGGAATGGCGAAAGTGACGGACAGCCCAGTGCACCGTCAGCAATTCGCGATCGAAGGTAGAATAACCCGATTCTGCCTTGGACAGTTTTCTGCTGAAGAAGGCCAATGGGCGGGGCGAGCCATTGACCACCTGCTCGAGTACTTCACCAATAGCGACATCGTTGGCATCGGTGGAGAGAAGGAGAGGGGCATATGGGATACGAAAAGTGAGAGCTGCAGCGGTTGATAGGGCCTTCTTTGCATTGCAGAAGGCCGCTTCTTGAAGGGAACCCCACTTCAGGTCCTTTAGCTTGCCCTTGAGGGAGGTGTAGAGGGGAGCAAGAGTGGTGGCAGAAAACGGTGATAATAGTTGATGATGCCCAAGAATTCCTGCAGAGCTTTGACGGTCGAGGGCGCGGGGAAGTCCTGAACTTCTGCTACCTTCTCAGGAATGGGATGGACTCCTTCAGGTGTGATGCGGTGCCCTAAGAACGACACTTCGTTGGCGGCAAAGGTACACTTGTCGTACCGGACTACAAGACCATTTTGTTGCAGGCGGTCGAGCACGATGCGCAGGTGACGGAGGTGTTCCTCTTTTGAGGAGGAAAACACAAGTATGTCATTCACATAAAATACACAGAAAGGGCGGTCCCCTAAGATGTCATCCATGAGACATTGAAACGTGGCCCCAGCATTACGAAGGCCAAAACAGGAGAAATTGATGGTGTATGTACCAAATGGAGTGGTGATGGCGGTCTTGGGGATGTCTTCTGGGTTCATAGGCACCTGATAATACCCCTTCAGGAGGTCGAGCGTGGAGAAAACCTTCGCTTTGTGCAGGTAGGAGGTCACGTCGGCGATGTTTGGGAGGGGGTAGTGATCCGGTTCATTTGCAGGTTCAGGTGCCTGTAATTCCCGCACGGACGGAGGGAGCCGTCTTTCTTCAAAACGACGTGTAAGGGTGACGACCATGGGCTGGAGGCCTTTTGGAAAGGCCCATATCCTCCATTTCAGCGAACGTCTGTTTGGCGGCTGCCAATCGTTCCAGTGCCAGACGTCTGAATTTTGCGAAGACTATGGGTCCCGTCATCTTAATATGGTGAGAAATACCATGCTTGGCAGGAGCTATGGGCGTTTGGAGAAGTTCTGGACGGAAAACTTTCGGGTACGACGTGAGGAGGTGGGCGTATGCATCTGTGGGTGCGCTGATGTGGAGAGCGAGGCTGGAAGGGGCGGGTTGAAGAGGTGTCGACAAGTACGAGTCTGCGTTGACCAATCGTCGGTGGGCGACATCGACCAGAAGGCGGAAATGAGAGAGGAAATCCGCACCGAGGATTCGCAATGTGACGTCAGCAACGAGAAACTTCTAATCAAATTTACCGTTTCCAAACGATAATGTGAGGTTCTCGTAACCATAGGTGAGTATCGCAGATCCGTTGGTAGCTACCAAGCGGACGTCGGCAGAATTAGACAGACTACGTCGTGTCCTGAAGAGTTCCCTTGGCAAAAGAGATTGACAAGCACCCGTATCTACCAAAAACCGCACGCCCGTTCCTGCATCATGTAGAAATAAAAATTTAGAAATACGGGAGGCCACCGCCACGAGCGATGGCCTACTTACACGTTTTTTTGGCCACTGACAATCCTTGGCACATTTCTTTACGGTTGCCCCTAATCTGTTGTGATAGTAGCAAAACTGCGGCGGGTGGAGGCAGTAAGTGGCTGTAGAAGTCGTTGGTTGGGGCGTGAGCGAATGGTGGGTGGCTTTGTTTCCACTCCGGCACGTCACGGGGTAGGCATGTATGTCGTACAGCATTCACGTCAGCTTCGGTTGACGTTGAATAGGCATCCTCTTCGTCAGGAGTGGAGGCATTGATGGAGGTCTTGAAGTGGCTGTCCATAAGGGCGTCGGCTTTGGTCATCAAGTCCTTTATGGGTAAACTATCGGCATCGGGTATGACGGCGAGTACAGGTTCGGGTAAACGACGTATCCAAAGGGCACGAAGTAGGTTCACCTCATAAGGCGAGCCGTCTGCGGGAGGTTGCAGGCGAGCGATACTGGTCATTTCCGTGAGGGCGAGCGAAGCCCTTTGGACCCCCAACGGTTGTTGAGAGAGCTGAAAAAGCTTTGCTATACGGGCGGCTGGCGACGGCGAGTACTGCTGCAGAAGGTATGTTTTAAGGGCGTCATACGCTATTGGGGTGTCTCCTTGTTCACAAAGCCAGTCGCATATTTCCGGGAAGGTGTCCTCGGGTATTGCCTCGAGAACATAATCTGCTTTGGTGGTTGAGCGAGTCACGGCCTTGATGCGAAACTGGACTTCTGCGCGCTGAAACCAAGCAAACGCCTCTCTGCTGGCGAATGACGAAAGTTTCAATGCATCGCCAACTTCCGTGGAGTCCGCCATAGTACCAACGACGGAGGGGCGAGGGGGGGGCGGCAGGAGTAAGTCGACTTCGGTCACCAATGTAACTAGCCGAGAGAAGGTTATGACTCAAAGGCAGGATGAAAGCAACTGAGTAAGTTTATTACAGAACACTCGCCTTCATATACAAAAACTCAATGCAACAGGAAATTTCCTGTTCAACCGACACTGCACCGGTTAACAGTTAACGGTGAAAAAAACATACATGTTATTTCACGTCCTTGTTAGTGTGAGGGGAGAGCGAAGACACAAGCATAATATATACACAAAATGAAATGTCGTTACTATGTACAATCGTGTGACACACGTTTGGTAAAAATCGTTTGCGTACAGCTATGATCAACAAAGCTTTACTACTTAAAGCAACACAAACTAGGTTGGTTTCCTATGAACGATCAAACTAAAGTCTCCACCATCACTAATCCACAGTGGGCAGAGTAGTGATGAAAATAGCCAAACCCCAGACTTGTATTGATATGTCTAAGGTCTTTCCCCTGCAGTGGACTAGAAATGTTATGTTGTTATTCTTATATATATATATATATATATATATATATATATATATATATATATATATATATATATATATATATATATATATATATATATATATATATATATATATATACTGTATATATATAAATATATATATATATATATATATATATATATATATATATATATATATATATATATATATATATATATATATATATATATATATATATATATACATATATATGTATACATATATATATATATATATATATATATATATATATATATATATATATATATATAAATATATATATATATATATATATAT
>NC_090734.1:65893361-65895861 GCF_036898095.1 Palaemon carinicauda
TTTTTTATAGAAAGAAACAGAAAATTGACTTGCAGAAGCACTAATTGGGTAAAAAAATTATATAGATTTAATATTCAGTTAAAAACGCTAATTCAGTTAAAGATTTAACAACATTAAACAAATTAGTCAAGCGACCATAGAAGGGTGAGAGGCAAATTTTGTTTAGATCTAAGGAAATGAACAGATAAACTAAGTTCAGTAAAGAAAATAAGCACTCATTTAATAAGAGAAAAATCTGATGAGTTTAGTTTAGCAATACAAAATAGGTACTTCTAGCTACATGAGGAAATGGAATTAAGTAAAGAAGAACTGAACAGTACTTTAACAAAAATTGTAATAGAATTAGTACAAGAGTTAGATGGAAAAGTTCCTAAACAAGATCAAGGAAAACTATCAGAAAAGAGCAAATGAAGAAAAGATTAGGAACGAGGGCAAAATCCAAGAGAGATGATATTTAGCAGAACTATCCAAAACAATAAACAAACTAAAAACCCCAGACATTCATAAACACTATCAGAACAAATTTTAGGACACACTAATGAAAGGTAAAAGCATCAAATTAGTGAAAAAAGACTGGAAACATAATTCCAAAAGAAGTTTGCTTTAAAACATGAAAATAGAAATATTATTAACAATAGAGAGGGAGTGATAAAAATTGCAGAGGATTTCTATACAATGCTATATCATAGTAATATAAAATTAACTTTGCCAATAGAAACAATAAAACACCTGAGCGAGTATCCAAATGTACCAGTAGGAAAATTAAAGAAAGCATTGAATGGCATGAAAAGAGGCAAAGCAGCAGGAGATGATAGCCTAAAAATTGGTTTAATAATAGATGGAGGAAATCTTATTGTTGTAAATTTGGCTGAACTTTATAAAAAATGTGTGCAAGAATGGCCCATTGTTAGGGTTAGGGGAATGCCAGTGTATATTAGGACTGAGTACCCTGCTTCTCATAAGTCATGCTATGAATGTGGATGTCATGTGATTCAGGTAATAAAAGTTTGTGGCAGGCATATGAACCTCTACTCCTGTTCGATCTATCGGAATCCAGACATGGATAATTCTATATTCGACTGTATTCTTACCATCAGAGCTAAGGCACAAGATGATGATGGAAAGGCCTCTTTTGTTTTTGTAGACGATATCAATACTCACCATAGGGAGTGGTTAAGTTCTGTTTCTCTTACTGATCGCCATGGCTTAAGAGCTTTGGACTTTGCATCTGAGTCAGGCTGTGAGCAAATCCTAAGTGCAGCTACTCACAGGTCAAGTAAGTTGGGACATCTGATCATACCTTGATTTTATTAGTAGTGAAGACTGAACAGCCTGTCCCTGATGTATCATACTCATGTAAGATTTATATAAAGTCTCAAGATGACTAGAGTAACATTTTGAGAGATCTTTTGGGCTTTAATTGGCCAAAATTATATAATAGTGTTGATCCTGTTATTCCTTGAATAAGAATCTAGTCATCATAATTGATAGGCGTATCCCCTCTCGTGTGCTAAGGTACTGAGTGAAAGACAAATCCTGGTTCAATGATTATTGTAGATGTGTTTATTTGGAGAAATAGGAGATCTGTCATCTTTGGAAAGGTAACAGATCAGATTTGACTTGGAATAACAATACCCAGCTTAGAGCTTTTGTTGAGAGAGTTTATGCTTCAACAGAAAAAGAATATAATTTACCAAAAAAGAAACCTTTTCTGGTACAACTTACGGAAATGAGTGGTGGGTTGCACTCTTTGGTGTAGATACAACATTTCCTCCTTTACTTAAACCAGATAGATCTGTCACTCACTGCCCAAAGGAAAAGGCACCCCTTTTGGCTGAAGTGTAATGAGAAAAGTGATCTTCCTCATTCCTGTTTTCCTAAGGCTAAAGTAACTAGTTTAGCTTTTCGATTTCGTGAATTTAAAGCCTTCTTAATGGACCTTGATGGTTATGTAGTTGTAGACCCAAGTGTTGTCACCTATGTTGTCTATCCTCCTCATGGATTTTGTAATGCATAGAACAGTCAGAGATGGTGGAAAAGGATTGGACTGGATTGGTGGTAGGAGTTTAGCAGACCTAGAATATGCTGATGAGGCTGTCCTTATTAACAGAACGCCACAGGATTTGCAGTGCTAGTTTACCAGAATACATGAAATATCACACGAGGTTGGACTGAAGAAGAAAGACAGAGATATTGAGAACGGAGTATGCTATGGAAGGTAAATATCATTAGAAGGAGAAAGGATTAACGAGGTAGAATAATTTATGTATTTAGAGACTATGATCTCCAATACAGGGTCTTTAAAATTAGAGTTTAGTGAAAGATTGAAAAAAGCAAATCAGACAATAAGGGAAATTTAGAAATCAAATCGCCTGAAATTACATATAAAATCACATTATATATCAGTTTAGTGAGATCGTTGTTACTCTATGGACATGAGTCATGGTATGACAATGAAACAACCTCTAATAGATATAGTTGATTTGAGAACAAAGCCCTC
>NC_090734.1:65900861-65903361 GCF_036898095.1 Palaemon carinicauda
TAAGCAAGCTTTGCAAATCCTGTGGTGTTTTGCTAATAAAGACAGTGTCATCAGCATACTGTAGGTGCACTAATTTTCTATTATCAATCCAGTTAAATCCTTCTCTGCCATCCCCAATTGTTCTATACATTGCAAAATCCATAAGGAAGATAAACAACATAGGCGACAACATATTCCCACTCCACTGTTCACTGGACTCCATTACCATTAACTTTACACTTGCTATGAAGAGACATACATAAAGAATTTAAAGAATAAGATGCCCGATCTAATTTCCCATAACCATTTGATATCATGCTCCCCTCAACCACCCCACCTCCCTTGCACCCAAAATATGATTTTGTGAGGAGGCAACATAAGAATCTTGGTGCATAGAGGCTTTTCTACACTGAAATAAATATCACCATTTTGTACACATTTACATTTTACAATAGAATATAGAATACCGAACTAAGAATAATATCATCTTTTTTTACTAGTCTATTTTTTTTTTTTTTTTTTTTTTTTTTTTTTTTTTTTTTTTTTTTTTTTTTTTTTATATTGTATGCATATTTTAAGAGAGTTGTATAGTATATGTGTAGTCCTTACTCACGTGAACAGAACTGTAATGATTTCGCCAATGACAGTGAATTCTCCGATAGGATTACTCTGCAATTCACAGATGAGTCTCAAGAGGCATCCGCGCCCATCAATGCCCATGGCTCCGATGGAATCCTCCATTGAGCGGAAAACGTTGAGCTGGTCTGCGGCCATGTTCCCGGTACTGAAGAAGAAAATGTAAAATAAGAACGATATAAACATTCTTTTAAATGGTAATGATAATGGCGTTGATAAAGAGGATTTATAGTCTAAACCGCTAAACCTTCACAATTGCATCATCTTATGGTACTAAATCTTTCGCGCAAAAAAAATTCGACTTTTTTTATTTGAATGACTATAACCTTGACCCTAATGATATACCATTATGCTGAAATAGAGCATTCATAATCAATTACCAATCCTAAATGGCTTGTCATAAAAATAGAAAAAAAAATTGGTCAAAAAGCTGCGTCCACATTAAATGATGGCCTTCTTGAATTAGTTTGTAATATGGCTCCCGTGGACTGGTAGAAATATTTATATCGTTTTATTTTATTTGATTCAGATATGTAATATTAAAATATAAACTGAAATTATGGGGAACTCTAAAAAACCATCTTAAAAAGGTTTTACTTTTTTTTTGACAAATGATTTATAAAGGAGTGACTATTATTCTCTCTCATCAAAATGAATCACGACTTTACGTTGAATCTAGAAACAATGTTGCAATAACTAAACTTAGTTACCAATAAACATCACTGAAGGCAAGAAATACTGATATCTTTTATTGTGAGGCAATCATGGGTATTGAAAACTTCAACAATGGCAATAGTATTCTAATCAACTAGATATCAAACATATTTTAGTCGATTGTCCTATCTTTAATCTTCAAAAGGGGACACCTTTTCTCCAGGACAAACCTTTAAGAGATATACTTGGGGAAAATTTTTATACCCTGAACTTGAAAAAATTCATATAGGGTATACAAGCTTTAACAAATGTTATTCATTTTTTTCTATCCTTTTAATCCCTCCTCATTTTGCCTTTAGATATTATTGTATGAAAGTTGTGTGATAGTTTTATAAGTAAAGTTAAAATTATACCAAATGTTGTGAGAGTACGGGTATGGAATTATTAATTTGCATTATACAGAGCTGAAGGGCCTTTAATGACCCAGTGCATGGCTAAAGGCCCAAATTTTATATTAAATTCAATTATAATCAACTATAAATATACCCTTCTTAAACTATAATTATAACAAGCATGAGCAAGCTCAGTGATCTTACCTTGCACTTTCCCCAAAAAGTGTATCAAGGAAGATAGCGACAGGAATAGAAAAGGACACTAAAGATCTGATCGTAGGAACTCCGTCCCCATTGTCATCCGAGAGCACAGGTAGCACCAGGGAATTGGTGATCTGCCAGAAAGGCCTCTGTAGAAGAAGAGAGGCAGCCATATTGGAAACCTTCTCTCTCTCTCAGATGGATGTCTCTTTTTCAAGTTCCTCGATCCCTTTACTGTAAGAGAGGCAGCGAAAGAAAAATAGAAAAAAAAAATAGTTAAATAAGAATATTTAGACAATGACGATACTTACTTTTGAGCATCGGGCATGAATATGCTTTCAAGGAGAGTGTTGGATACAATTATAAACTGGATTGCAGTTTGCAAAGTGGTCCCACCAGAAGTATTGTCACTAGTTGGTAAATTTATCATGTTGTGTATCGTCCAAGAAGGGTTTGCAATGTATTTATTTTGTAAGACAGTAGCAGAGGGCATATTGGCCATGGAGTTTATTTCATCTAAAATACAAGACCCCACTCAGTTTCTCTGGTCTCTATACAGGCCAAAGTCGTTTAGACGGTTTAGTACAAATCTGGAAAAGAAAAACAGAAGGTTAACTAAGACGACTATCACTTTTGTA
>NC_090734.1:65908361-65920861 GCF_036898095.1 Palaemon carinicauda
GCACGCATTGGCACGCACAAAATAGTCGTGAAATAGTCGTGAACGATGCGCCAACTGGAGTTAACAGTACGGGAACTGGTGTGAACTGGAGTGAACGATGCGGGAAGTGGCGTGAACTTTATAATGAAGAGAAACAAAAAGGAAACGAAAAAATTAATGAAAAGGAAAGAAAAATAAACCTAATAAATTTCTATATTTGCTGTTTTAATGTGGAAAAAAAAATTATATCTTATTTCAAACTATTTCTATAACTTTATAATGAAGAGAAACAAAAAGGAAACGAAAAAATTAATGAAAAGGAAAGAAAAATAAACCTAATGAATTTTTATATTTGCTGTTTTAATGTGAAAAAAAATGATGTCTTATTTCAAACTATTTCTACAACTTTATAATGAAGAGAAACAAAAAGGAAACGAAAAAATTAATGAAAAGGAAAGAAAAATAAGCCTAATAAATTTTTATATTTGCTGTTTTAATGTGAAAAAAAAATTATATCTTATTTCAAACTATTTCTATAACTTTATAATGAAGAGAAACAAAAAGGAAACGAAAAAAATAATGAAAAGGAAAGAAAAATAAACCTAATAAATCTTTTTATTTGCAGTTTTAATGTGAAAAAAAAATGATGTCTTATTTCAAACTATTTCTATAACTTTATAATGAAGAGAAACAAAAAGGAAACGAAAAAATTAATGAAAATGAAAGAAAAATATAAACCTAATAATTGTTTATATTTGCTGTTTGAATGTAAAAATGATGTCTTATTTCATGCACACACTTATTTTCCTCTATTACCAATCAAGACCCAAAACTTTTGTTTTAAATAAAAATGAACTGAAAAATAAACCCAAGAAATTTTTAAGTTTGCTGCCTGAATGTAAAAATAAAATAATGTTTTATTTCATCAACATACTTATTTTTCTTTATTACCTTGAAATGAAGAGCAAAACAAATTTTTTCTGTTTGCTGTTTTAATGTAAAAATAAAATGATTTCTTATTTCAACACACTTTTTTCTCTATTACCTTAAAATCAACAGCCTGAAAACTTTTTCATGTTTGCTGCTTTTAATGTTAAAATAAAATGCTTTCTTAATACTTGTACATATTTTATGTCTGCTATTTATATGTAAATCAAATGCTTTCTTATTGAAACAAAAATAAAGGGCAACAAAAAATACAAACGAAAAAGATACGTTTCTTCTCCTCAATGCAATGGTGTCTCTGACCGAAAGCATTGTTGTCTCTTCCGAAGCCAATCCAAGAATGTCCTCGGGTTGGAGAAGCCCCGTTTTTATATGGAGTGGCCAATTCGTGAACTGGCGTAAACTGGCGTGAACGATGCGGAAACGATGCGGAATGATGAGCGAACTCGCGTGAACGTGTCGTGAACTTCTCATGAACTACGCATGCCAATTCGTGCCATCGCGTGAACGTCGCGTGAACGATGCGCGAACTGGAGTGAAATGGTCGTGAACAGTGCGGGAAAAACACCAGTGCGTGCCACAAAGTGCGCACTGGCACGCATCAATGCGTGCCAGTGCGTGGCAAAAATGCGCGCAAGTGTCAGGTAGGCTTTACACTATCGAAGATTCAGTTTAGAGTTTCAGTAGTGTCATGTATATCATCTATGGAGAAGTAAAATTGTGTGTCATCCGCAAATAATTTGAACTTCATACTATGCCTTTGTAGCATTTTCGATAGACCAATAGTATAGATGCAGAATAAGATTGGGCCAAGTACACTCCCCGCTGGGGTACTCCTCTGTTTAAGGGTTCATATGATGAATAAGAGTTTCCAATTTGTACACAATAATTTCTACCAACCAAGTAATCTTTTAGGTATTCGAAGGCTTGATCTTCAACGCCGATGGACCGTAGATCATTTAGTAGCAGTTCATGCACAATTGTATCAAAAGCAGAATTAAGATACCACATTTATTTTCATCCATCATTTCTAGCATATCATTTACAACAGAGCAGATGGCTGTCTCCGTAGAGTATAGTTTTCCGTGAGTAGATTGCTTGTCAGGCAAAGCTTCTATTACATCTAAGTGGCTGACTAGTTGTTCAAGAATTACATATTCAAGCACTTTTGAGATAAAGGTCAGATTTGAAATAGGTCTATATTAGCTTAATTCCTGGTAGTTCAGTGCATTTTTCAGAACTAGTGTGACTATAGCCATTTTCTCAGATTTAGGAAACTTACATTCATCAATGCTTGCATTTGCTATTCTCATTATTATTTCGGCTAGACTAGAAAAGTCTCTCTCTCCAGTTATTATTATTATTATTATCACAAGGCTACAACCCTAGTTGGAAAATCAGGATGCTATAAGCCCAGGGGCTCAAGCAGGGAAAATAGCCCAGTGAGGAAAGGAAACCTAAGGAAAAATAAAATATTTCAAGAAGAGTAGCATAAAATTAAATATCTCCTATATAAACTATAAAAACTTTAACAAAACAAGAGGAAGAAAAATAAGATAGAATAGTGTGTCCGAGTGTACCCTCAAGCAAGAGAACTCTAAACCAAGAGATAGGAAGACCATGGTACAGAGGCTATGGCACTACCCAAGACTAGAGAACAATGGTTTGGTTTTGGAGTGTACTTCTCCTAGAAGAGCTGCTTACCATAGCTAAAGAGTCTCTTCTACCCTACCAAGAGGAAAGTGGCCACTGAACAGTTAGTTAACCCCTCGGATTTAGAAGAATTGTTTGCTAATCTTAATGTTGTCAGGTGTATGAGGACAGTGGAGAATATGTAATAAATAGTCATTGTGTCTGTGTAGGCAAAGGGAAAATGAACCGTAACAAGAGAGAAGGATCCAATGTAGTACTGTCTGGCCAGTCAAAAGGCCTCAAAACTCTCCACCAGTAGTAACTCAACGGGTGGCTGGTGCCCAGACGAACCTACTACCTACTTCAGATATTGTCATAGGATCGATCGCGGTTTGTTTTCTTTGCTCTCTTGATAATTTTGGTGATGTCATCTTGTGTTATGTTGTTAAATCGTATTAATTTTGTCTGTGTGCCTGGTGTATCATTAATCTGATGTTGAGTGTTTACAAATGACCTGGTTATATTTTCAATTTTGTTTTTAATGAATACTAGAAAATTATTTGCTAGTTCCTGGTCACTGTATCCATCAGGTAGCTTCTTTTCTTTTACATTTCCCATTATACCATTCAGGAGACGATATAACGTCCTCACTTCACTCCGCAGTCTCTACAGGTATAAACATAATAAAACATTAAATTGCATTACAGCGCACCGTACCGGTTGACCCTACATTACAGCGCACCGTGCCGGTTGACCCTACATTACAGCGCACCGTGCTGGTTGACCCTACATTACAGCGCACCGTGCCGGTTGACCCTACACTACAGCGCACCGTGCCGGTTGACCATACACTACAGCGCACCGTGCCGGTTGACCCTACACTACAGCGCACCGTGCAGGTTGAACCTACACTACAGCGCACCGTGCCGGTTGACCCTACATTACAGCGCACCGTGCCGGTTGACCCTACATTACAGCGCACCGTGCCGGTTGAACCTACACAGCGCACAGTGCCGGTTGACCCTACATTACAGCGCACTGTGACGGCCAAGAGAGGGTTGTGAACTCAAAGGCAGGATGCAATCGAACCGAGTTGTTTATTAAGGAACACACTCATTTATATACAAAACATCAAGGCAACAGGACATGACATGTTCGAGACACAGACAATGTTACAGAGCAAAACGGAGACATGATCATTCAGGTTCTTTTTAGTGCGAGGGAAGAGTGCAGATACAAGCATAATATATACAAGATAATTATGTATAATTGTGTGACACACGGTTGGTACATGGCTCCCCCCCCCCCTAAAAATGACATACTGTACATGTTAAATAGGGCGCCCTGATCTAGAGAGGCGAACTGTAGGCGGGTCATCTGGCAGAAGATAAGCAGGTTTTAGACGATCAATGGAGACCCTTTCTTCTTTGCCCCGAATGTTTAGTAGGAATGCTTTCGGACTGCGTCGGATCACAAGGAAAGGGCCCGTGTAAGGGGGCGTTAGTGGTGGCTTGCTAGTGTCGTTGAGCAGGAAGACGTGCGTTGCAGAGTGCAAGTCCGTTGGTATGTGATGCTTCGCTGGGGGCTTGTAAGTCTGGCGGCATGGAGTAAATTTTCCCACGACGTGACGTATGCGCTGGAGATCGTCGGAGGAGGTTGTAGAAGGAAAAAATTTGGCAGGGACGACCAACGGGTCGCCATACACCATTTCAGCTGCCGAGACTTCGAGGGCGTCTTTAGGAGTGGTCCTTAGTCCCAGGAGGACCCAGGGAAGCTGAGTAAACCAGTTGCAATCCTTGCAGCGGGACATCAAAGCTGCTTTGAGGGTGCGATGAAAACGTTCAACCATTCCATTGGCAGCGGGGTTGTAGGCATTGTCTGATGTAGGGTGATGCCCAGGAGATTCGCCAATGACGTCCACAATTGAGAGGTGAAAGTGGTTCCCCTGTCAGAAATAATATGCTCAGGGATACCGAATCTTGAAATCCATCCAGAGAGTAAGGCAGATGTACATGAGGCGGACGTTGCAGTTTCCATGGGAATGGCTTCATGCCAACGAGTGGAGCGGTCGATGACGGTAAACAGGTAACGATGTCCTTGTGATGTGGGTAGGGGGCCTACAACGTCGACGTGAATGTGTGCGAAACGACACTGAGGTTGAGGAAAGGTGCCCACTCCTGAATCCGTGTGTCGATGTACTTTGGAAGTTGGGCAAGAAGTACAGGCGCGGACCCAATCCTTAGCATCCTTAGAAATGCCGTGCCAAATGAACTTTGCCTTCAGCAGCTGTGCAGTAGAACGGCACGAGGGTTGTGAAAGGCCGTGAATAAAATCAAACACCTGTCGGAGCATGGGAGCAGGAATCCAAGGTCGCGGTCTGCCAGTACTGACGTCACAGAGAAGGGTGGTGTTGGAGTCTTCGAGGGGAAAGTCTTCCCAACGGAGGGACGTGCAGGATGTCCTACAAGCTGGATACTCTGGATCCTGTCATTGGGCTTCAGGCAGGGCGTTGTAATCCAATCCCAGTTGAACGGCAGCCAACGTGTTTCTTGACAGGGCATCGGCAACGGTATTCATTTTCCCATGGACGTATTGAAGGGTGCAATTGTATTCAGCCACGACGGAGAGATGTCGGCGTTGACGGGCGGACCAGGCGTCAGACTGTCGAGTGAAGGCGTGCACCAGAGGCATGTGGTCTGTGCGAATGACGAAGGGCGTACCTTCTAAGAAATGGTGAAAGTGACGGACAGCCAAGTGCACCGCCAGCAATTCTCAATCGAAGGTAGAATAACCCGATTCTGCCTTGGACAGTTTTCTGATGAAGAAGGCCGATGGGCTGGGCGAGCCTTTGACCACCTGCTCGAGTACTGCACCAATAGCGACGTCGCTGGCATCGGTGGAGAGAAGGAGAGGGGCGTGTGGGATAGGAAAAGTGAGAGCCGCAGCAGTTGATAGGGCCTTCTTTGCATTGCAGAAGGCTGCTTCTTGAAGGGGACCCCACTTCAGGTCCTTTGGCTTGCCCTTGAGGGAGGCATAGAGGGGAGCAAGAGTGGCGGCAATGGCTGGCAGAAAACGATGATAATAGTTGATCATGACCAAGAATTCCTGCAGAGCTTTGACGGTCGAGGGCGCGGGGAAGTTCTGAACGGCTGCTACCTTCTCAGGGAGGGGATGGACTCCTTCAGGAGTGATACGGTGCCCTAAGAACGACACTTCGTTGGCGCCAAAGGTACACTTGTTGTACCGGACTACAAGGCCGTTTTGTTGCAGGCGGTCGAGCACGATGCGCAGGTGAACGGAGGTGTTCCTCTTTTGAGGAGGAGAACACAAATATGTCGTCCACATAACATACACAGAAAGGGAGGTCCCCTAATATGCCATCCAGGAGACGTTGAAACGTTGCCCCAGCATTACGAAGGCCAAAACAGGACTAATTGAAGGTGTATGTACCAAACGGAGTGGTGATGGCAGTCTTGGGGATGTCTTCTGGGTTCATAGGCACCTGATAATACCCTTTCAGGAGGTCGAGCGTAGAGAAAACCTTCGCTTTGTGCAGGTAGGAGGTCACGTCGGCAATGTTTGGGAGGGGGTAGTGATCCAGTTCTGTTTGCATGTTCAGGCGCCTGTAATCCCCGCATGGACAGAGGGAGCCGTCTTTCTTCAGAACGATGTGTAAGGGTGACGACCATGGGCTGGAGGCCTTTTGGCAAAGGCCCATTTCCTCCATTTCGGCGAGTGTCTGTTTGGCGGCTGCCAATCGTTCCGGTGCCAAACGTCTGAATTTTGCGAAGACTGGGGGTCCCGTCGTCTTGATATGGTGATAAATACCGTGCTTGGCAGGAACCGTGGGCGTTTGGCGAAGTTCTGGACGGAAAACTTCCGGGTACGACGTGAGGAGGTGGGCGTAGGCATCCATGGGTGCGCTGATGTGGAGAGCGAGGTTAGAGGGGGTGGGTTGAAGAGGTGTCGACAAGTACGAGTCTGCGTTGACCAATCGTCGGTGGGCGACATCGACCAGAAGGTGGAAATGAGAGAGGAAATCCGCACCGAGGATTGGCATTGTGACGTCAGCAACGAGAAACTTCCAATTGAATTTACCGTTTCCGAACGATAATGTGAGGTTCTCGTAACCGTAGGTGGGTATCGCAGATCCGTTGGCAGCTATCAAGCGGACGTCGGCAGATGTAGACAGACTATGTCGTGCCTTGAAGAGTTTCCTTGGCAAAAGAGAACGACAAGCACCCGTGTCTACCAAAAATCGCACGCCCTTTCCTGCATCCTGTAAAAAGAAAAGATTAGAAACACGGGAGGCCATCGCCACAAGCGATGGCCTACTTACGCGTTTTTTGGCCACTGACAATCCTTGGCACATTTCTTCGCGATTGCCCCGAATCTGAAGTGGTAGTAGCAAAACTGCGGCGGATGGGAGGTAGTAAGTGGCTGTAGAAGTCGTTCGTTGGGGCGCGAGCGATTGGTGGGTGGTGGGCGGCTTTGTCGCTGCTTCGGCACGTCACGGGGTAGGCGTGTATGTCTTATGGCATTCATGTCAGCTTCAGTTGACGTTGAATAGGCATCCTCATCGTCAGGGGTGGAGGCGTTGATGGAGGTCTTGAAGTGGCTGTCCATAAGGGCGTCGGCTTTGGTCATCAAGTCCTTTATGGGTAAACTATCGACATCGGGTACGGCAGCGCGTACAGGTTCGGGTAAATAGCGTATCCAAAGGGCACGAAGTAGGTTCACCTCACGAGGAGAGCCGTCTGCGGCAGGTTGAAGGCAAGCAATACTGGTCATTTCCCTGAGGGCAAGCGAAGCCCTTTGGTCCCCCAACGGTTGTTGCGAGAGCTGAAAAAGCTTTGCTATACGGGCGGCTGGCGACGGCGAGTACTGCTGCAGAAGGTATGTTTTGAGGGCGTCTTACGCTATTGGGGTGTGTCCTTGTTCACAAAGCCAGTCGGATATTTCTGGGAAGGTGTCCTCGGGTATCGCCGCGAGAACATAATCCACTTTGGTGGTTGAGCGAGTCACGCCCCTGATACGAAACTGGACTTCTGCGCGCTGAAACCAAGCAAACGCCTCTCCGCTGGCAAATGATGAAAGTTTGAATGGAGCGGCCGCAGCACCAACTCCCGTAGAGTCCTCCATAGTACTAACGATGAAGGGGCAAGGGGGTGGGGGTGGAAGGCGGTGGGAGCGAGTCGACTTCCGGGGTCACCAATGTGACGGCCGAGAGAGGGTTGTGAACTCAAAGGCAAGATGCAATCGACTGAGTTGTTTATTAAGGAACACACTCCTTTATATACAAAACCTCAAGGCAACAGGACATGACATGTTCGAGAGACAGACAATGTTACAGAGCAAATCGGAGACATGATCATTTAGGTTCTTTTTAGTGCGAGGGAAGAGCGCAGATACAAGCATAATATATACAAAATAATTATGTACAATTGTGTGACACACGGTTGGTACAGCACCGTGCCGGTTGACCCTACATTACAGCTCACCGTGCCGGTTGACGCCAGGTTTATTTTTCCAATGAATCATATTTTTAAAAAACAATATAGATATAAAATCACATATTCGAATAACTTCTACAAACTTCTGTACTGATATAGCATTGCATATTTAGAACAAAATGAACAAACTTTCAAATCAACATATAAGCCTCCTCTGTCGCCCAGGAAAAACCATAGATAAAAAACAAAATCTTAAGTTTTGAAAAAACTATGGAAACCTGTGTATCCACGACAATAATGCAGAGTAAAGCAAATTTGAGTGGTGGAACCTCACTCTTGTACTAATAATAAATAATGATGATAATATTAACAATAAATTCGACTTGCTCGGGCTAGCGTGCGCTAGAAAGTGACCACTTACTAAATACCTCTTCAAACATCAAATACGTTTCACCCAACACTAAATTTTCATTGGCCACTGCCTACATAACAACTGAACTTAAGTAACAAGACACTGAGATCTGCTTACATGTCGTTAGGACAATTATTTTTCGCTATACTTCGTGATGCGAAAAAATTCTATTCCTCACTTCACTCCGCATTCTCTACAGGTATAAACATAATAAAACATTAAATTGCATCACAGTGCACCATGCCGGTTGACCCTAGATAATACCAAAGAAAGGGAGAGAAGGAAAGAAATGAAGAAAAAGAAATAAATGTTCTGATTGAATTATTTACACATTTAACCTCTTTTAGAAGCCCTTGACAAACATGTTTACTTGAAACAGACTACCAACGCTCATGTCTATGAAGACACTTATCATAGACGTTAACGTTTGCAATGTTTGAACTTGTAGCCACAGTTTTTAACAAAAAATTCTGTTTGGTTACATTACCACAGTGCTTCACTTTACTTTAACCTATTCGGAAATACATGAGATTTCAAAAACGTCTTAAAGATAAATCGATCAAAGGACAAAATCATTCCCGCTTCCTCTGTCTCATGCAAAATACATCAAATATGGAAAAGCATTTGTGACAACTTCTCATATCAAAAACTTCACAGTATTTGTGATTTTTCATTTTTTTTCCTGTTTAACAAAGAATCTTCAAATTACAATAAACTTAATTCCCCAAATCACAGATAAGAAAACTTTAATGATCTATCAAAATAATAAAGAAGTTTTTCAATATAGGAAAATATAAACCGCCCAGATTCTGCAACACCTGATTATCAAAAAGATCCTTTGTATGCACCGATCTACCAGCTTAATGTTTCACAGGTGCTTGCAAAGATTTAACAATTGAATTTTCCGTTGGATCTATGTAACCCCTCATTTCATGAATCCGCGTTATGGCATAAATAGTTTGATCACTGGAGATTACCAAATCACCGGAATCTAATAAAAGCGTGATAAATAAAGCAACATACAATGGCATTTCGCTTTGCTCGTGACCATTATTGTCTTTGTTGAAAGATAAGTTTGTAGGCCTCGTCGGTGCTGTCATTCATCGAGGATAGAAGATGCCCATGACAACTTAGGTCCCCCAATTTCCTGTCCAAATTAGATGCCATCGTCAAAGATGACTGCTGGCATTTCATTGCATTCACGATCCTGGAAAGCAGATTCCAAAAATAAAATATTGTACATATATACTTATAGTTTCAAAAAACTTTACCTTCTATGTCAAAGTTAAATTTCAGCGATTTTTTTTTCTTTTATCTTTGCCATGTTTAATAAACCTTTTGTTACGTAAACACTCATAAAATTTAACAATAAAGTTTCCCTCGATAATATCAAAAGTCAAGATGGAGAGGACTGGACTTTCACTCTGGAATATTCTACTTAAGTGAAGAATTTTTACCTCCATTTTATTAATAACCTTAGGTATAAAACACCAAACCTCAAGTTAAAGCATCAATTGCCTCTGTACCTGGACACCAATATTAGAGATTAAAAACATCAACATATTTTCAAAAGTAGCAAAACAGTCGAAAGAATTAATAACTCTCACAAGTCCATAACTCCGAAAAATGTAAGCAAGAATTGACCATTTATCCATGTTAGTTGACCACACTTCAAAAAATCCTCTCTTTTGTACTCTTTCTGGGCTAACATACATTGTTCAGGTGCATTCAATACAAGTTTAAATTCTTTGGTTTTCTATGATTTCTAAATCTGGCTTTTTGCTACCTACTTGCATTAAAATCGAAAAATTTTTGTTATCTGGAACAAAGTTTAAACATTGTCAAAGTACTTTACATAATTCTGTCGACTGCCTCCTGCTCCCTTCATGTTTAATTTTAAAGATTCATTTGCTGTCCAGTTTCCAACCACACCTTTCAAGATAAAAAAAAAAATCGCTGTATTCATCGCTAAAAACTTCAAAATGACTCCAAACCTACTACTGAGGTGTCACAACATCAATTTCCCTACACCAGAGGCGTCATAATATAATTATTAATTAAATCTGAAGAGTCACATTATAGTGGTAAATTTCCTATGAGGGGTTGCAATATAGTGATAAGATTGCCTACATCCGAGGCTTCGCAATAGTGCCTTTATCTGAGGCGTCACAATTTAGTGATAAATTGCCTACATCTGAGGCATCACAATATAGTGATAAATTGCCAACATCTTAGGAGTCACAATATAGTGATAAAATGCCTACACCTGAGGCGTCACAATATAGTGATAAACTGCCTACACCTGAGGCAGTCACAATATAGTGATAAACTGCCTACACCTGAGGCGTCACAATATAGTGATAAACTGCCTACACCTGAGGCGTCACAATAAAGTGATAAACTGCCTACACCTGAGGCGTCACAATAAAGTGATAAACTGCCTACACCTGAGGCGTCACAATATAGTGATAAACTGCCTACACCTGAGGCGTCACAATATAGTGATAAACTGCCTACACCTGAGGCGTCACAATATAGTGATAAACTGCCTATACCTGAGGCAGTCACAATAAAGTGATAAACTGCCTACACCTGAGGCGTCACAATATAGTGATAAACTGCCTACACCTGAGGCGTCACAATATAGTGATAAACTGCCTATACCTGAGGCAGTCACAATATAGTGATAAACTGCCTACACCTGAGGCGTCACAATATAGTGATAAACTGCCTACACCTGAGGCAGTCACAATATAGTGATAAACTGCCTACACCTGAGGCGTCACACTATAGTGATAAACTGCCTACACCTGAGGCGTCACAATAAAGTGATAAACTGCCTACACCTGAGGCGTCACACTATAGTGATAAACTGCTTACACCTGAGGAGTCACTATATAGTGATAAACTGCCTACACCTGAGCCGTCACACTATAGTGATAAACTGCCTACATCTTAGGCGTCACAGTATAGTGATAAACTGCCTACGTCTTAGGCGTTACAATAAAGTAATAGATTAAATAAGTCTGATGCAAATATATAGGTAAAGTAACGACCAAAATAAAATAAAAAGAATGAATTCTGCGTCAAAACGTGATCTCAACCAGAGCGTCTGATATTTCCCCATTATGTTCCCAACTAGCTTTGCTCAATATGTAAAAATACAGAAATACTTCACCGTTTTCATTTCAACAATACCTCTCACGGCAAATTTCGTGGAAATTATGTTACGGACAATTCTGTCCAAAAGATATTCTTGAAAATAACGTTTTTGTTAATTCAGAAGGTTTGGCATCTAAACAAGGTCTTAACGACATAGTTTATCCTTACAGTTACGAAATTTGCCTTCAGTATTCGTCCACTCTAAACCTTTCCAAATTCAATTTAGAATCAGAAAACCAATTATACTTTCTTGAAAATAAATCCAAATCTTGAAGCTTTTTAAAGTAAATAGCTAGCATCCAATGCCCCTTCAAAACAACCATCCGCGGCTATGCCATCATCTAGAAATACTTCAATCTTCACTTCCTTAGATCTCTAATATCTAACACACTTAAGAACTTAGGTAAAGATATACCGCCGCTTTAAAAAATATCTAAAGATAATCCATTATATAAAACTTTTTAAATTTTTTCTTCGATGAGAAAGATATTGGCAACATTTTAATAGATTTCTATGCGATAAACAGACTGTAGACTGAAAGTAAATATTAAATCCGTAAAAAGTATGTAATAAAAAACCAGCCTTTGCTTACCATTTCCATTCTTTGCCACCGTCAAAGGTATTATTTCTGAGTTTCTCTGATACCAGTGTCACCCATTATCTTTTAATAAATTCTGATTCGTCCCTTTCTGACCTATTGTTACCCAATCCAACAACCATAGTAACGGTTTTGAAATGGAATTTTGTAATCCCCCTTTTAGACGTCAATGACTATCTTACCGGACCCAATCTAATTCTGTTCAATGCATTGTGAATAAGAACAACCATCAGGCGATTAAAAACAATAAATAAAATAAACACAAGGTTCCAATTTCATTGTTCCTACTGCAAAGTATACAAAATAAAAACAGCTATAT
>NC_090734.1:65923361-66023361 GCF_036898095.1 Palaemon carinicauda
TTAATAAATGAAACATAAAATACTAAAAGGATAATATTTCATACAGTTTGCTTTCCAGTTGTTTACAATTATTTCAAAACTATGAATAACGAAATAAATATGCAAAAGACTGATTGAACAGATATCGAGAGTAATGGATTTCTTGAAAGCTTACCGGGGTAACACCTATAAAGTGTTTGACATCAGGTAATGAAACGACAGATAAAATCGTAATAATGCGAAGAGTCATTGCTAAGGAAATATTTCCTTTTGCCTTGGGGAGGGTGAAGCCAGCTAGACTCGGACCTTTGAGCATAGAGCAATCGTCACCAGGGAAGGGGGTTCGCTTGGAAGTGAGCGACTTGCCCAGAGAGTTTCATTGATTGATTCGGAGTTTTCTGTCATCCTGACAGATGCCGAATCAGATAAATTAAGTAAACAATGTGTTGATAGTATAATCTTTTATACCCTACATCTTATATACCACATCATTATAATAATGCACCAATGAACACTTGCATTGCATGTCATTTCACATATTTTATTTTCACCAATCACTTCTGAAACAAAATAAATTATGGTAACCGATGATGCATTTTAAATCTTCAACCTTTAACTAGTATATTTGATATAGCAAATAATACTATTTTCTCTAAGAGGGCCGGGGCCAAGTAGCCCGTGACAAAAGCTGACCCTAACCACACCGAGCTACGTGGCTCATGATGGAAATCAAAGGAAAACACCAGAATGAACAATTAAACCTTTAAACCTCACTATCTTCGAAATTTTGAATTAGGAAAATGCATACGAAGGATATTTCCGTGTTATGAATATTAATATGAATAGTCAGTTCCAATATTGTTCGAGAAAATTTTATATAGAGATAGAATAGGAAAATTCATATAAAAGGTTATGATAAAATCTTTTGATGAATTAGTTTTGAAATAATATTAGATTACATTTCTCAAAAGAATAAAAAGTTCTCTCTTTTCATATTTATTTCATTCATCATCGCATTTCTTTGAGTGATATCGGTAATATCCCTTCTCCTAACGAGGCCTCGGTTGTTTAACGCCGCCACCTTTCAGGACAAGAAGGGCATGATCTCTCCAAGTCAGGTTTGGCCAGGCGACACTGGTTTTGTTGCTGGGTGTACCTTTCTCTTCGACTTTTATATCAGATACAATATTATTCATGTCATCACTTAGAACTAAGTCTAACGTATGCTCAGTTAAAGTAGTTGTACAGTCGACATTATTCACTAGTCTAGTAATTCACTAAATGCTAAAGCGTCAGGATTTGATGCGTCATCCATCCAAAAATTGAAGTCTCCACATATAACTAATTCGTTTTTCTCCATGATAATCATCTCAATGGGCGCACCGAATTCTTCAAAAAAGATACTAGTGTTTGTTCTAGGAGGTTTATAGATTGTTACAAAGGATATTTTTCTGTTTTTTTTTTTTTTTTTTGGCGTAAATTTTATTTCTATGTATTGAAAGCTTGTTACACTAATTCTTTTTAACATTTTGAGATTTGAGTAACTTTTATGAATGAAGAGTCCGGCACCCCCACCAGACCTACCTTCTTTCGGTATGTGAAAGAAGGCATGTGTGGGGGGCGTCATTTTAGTAATCTTTGCCTTGTCCAAGTTATTTAACCATGTTTCAGATAATGCTAGCATATAAAAATATTTCTCGTTTATCAATTCTCGAATTTGAATAGTCTTTTTACCTACAGATTGTATATTTACATAGCCACAGTTTATGACATCCCTAGTAACCATGATCAGTATTTTCCGCTAGTCTTTTCAATTCCAAGTCAAAGCTTTGCAGTCTCTAGAATTTACTGTGTGGTCACTTGGTTTGTTTAATTTTGTGCAGTTTATACACTTTGACACTTGCGAATTACACTCCCTGGTTGAATGTCTCCCTAAGCATTTCCCGCAGACTTTATCATCATTCTTAGACTTGAAATCATTTTCAAGATGTCCATGCCTCTGACAGTAGTAGCAGGTGATCACGTGGTACCTATCACGTATGCTATAGATACCCCATCGTAACGAAACTTTGTCTCCATTATCATGAATAGCTCTCCGAACTTCAGGATCACATTTCAGCACATAGTGTGTGGTCCCCCACAAGGCATTTTTCTTCAGGACTACATTTAGCCTATCTTCTCTTCTATATTTTGGATTTTGTCCAGGCAGCGATTTCTTTGAATTAAAGCATTTACTACATCATCTTCATCATTGTATACATTGCATATCATAATTTTTGGTTTTAGTTTTCCGATTTTTCTCGTTTCAGTGTCAGCCACCAATGACTGAATTTTGTTTGCCGTCTCTTCTCTGATCATATTGTTTGCAAAGTTTACAACATTTCCATTCGTAGTTGACCTCGTGTTAAGTATAGGAATGTCTTTAAGTGCTTGTTCAACCTCACGTTTTCTTTCAGTAGTTTTATTTGTTGTATTATTTGATTTAAATATCAACAGATTTTTTTCCTTAACTTTGTCCGGAAATGTCGGTTTCTCCGGTTTTGGGTCTATCAATGTTTGAAGTGTTGCTTTGATTGATTCCATATTCATGGCAAGAATGTCAACTTTCTCAGTGAGGTTGGGGGTCTGGGTGGAATTTGCTACGTCTGCGCTAAGGTCCCAAGTTTGTTTTCCAAGTCATCTATTTTTGCATTTTGTTCATTCAGGGCCCGATCTCTCACGTTCACATCTTCCTTTAATTTTGATATCACTAAATTGTTTTGTGTGGCTTTGCGTACGCAGTATGGGCATAACCAATCTAGGTTATTCTGTTCATTCTCAGTGATGGCTGTCAGTATATGCACACATTTTCTATGGTAGAGTCTATTACATTCACATACTATCCATTTTTTCCATTCTCCCTCCATGTTATTACATATGAGGCAGACATAGTTAAGAGCAGACATAGTGTACTGTTTCTTATCACTTAGGTTTCTCCATAAGATTAACTAATATCTTTTCAATGATATTCTAAGCGAGAAACACAAAGCTAAAACTCGACACGACAAAGCTCCACACAACACATCCACACTCTGTTAGGTAAGAAATCTTGAAAAGCTAAGAAGGAAGTCATTGGATATTTAATCAACAATACTAGCTTCCTCATTACCCAATTCAAGAAAGCATGTAGACTCTATAAAAACTCAATAGGGATTGTGCTAGCCCCTTGAAAACATCAAATTGCAACCTAATCATTCTTTTAAACTAGTGATTGGGATTTAGGGGAGCCTGTAGGGCCACCTGCTGAATCATCAGCAGCCATTGACTAGCTGTCCCTGGTCCTAGCATGATGGAGAGGGGTTTTGTGCACAGATCATATGTAAGCTATATATGGTCGTCAAACTCGAAAAATGGAGTTTGATCCCTACTTAGTCTATTTACTCTTGATCAATAAGTCACGTAATCTAAAATCAAAAGGACTTGACCCGTTACTATTAAAACAACCTTATATCTGTGGGCTGAATTCTACCCCTGAAATAATATTAGTTTATCAGTTCTTCAACCTGCTTTGGAAAACGATGAAAAGGGTAATTGGATATTTTCCTACTTTTTCTGGTCTGGCTACTGCTATCCATTCTGTCTTGAAAATTGTCTTTCTTGCCATGCTGTGTGATGGCAGTGAATGTTCTCTCTTTACTCTTTACACCAATTTGTACCCCCTCTTAACAAGAGAATGCCTTGATGAAATAACTGGGCTTTAGTGTGGCATTCCCATGCTGAAGCTTTGTGACGGCAAAAAGGGCGCTCAAACTGGGGAATTTTTTCCCTCGGTCTGACTCTAAATTTCTCTTATTCTATTTCTATTACCTATCATTGCTTCGCTTTCCTTCATATTAATCACCTGCTGTCAAAACTCTCTTACCCATTTCATTGTCAAGATATTTTTGTGGGAACTTGGTATCCAGGATGGGAGTTTTATTTGAAAGTCAAGTGGGTGAGCTTTTGTGGTCTTACCAACTATCCGATAATGTTTACACAACTAGGAGTGTCAGTATTCTCATACTGGCATGCGGAACTATTCTCGTGCTGAAATTTTGTGCTTGGATTCTAAGTGTGGGCCAGTTTCATAAAGATAGGACTCTCAGCATTCTGTCCGGTTTGCCTGCCACTATGATTAAAGTGGAGTTGATTGTGTTCTTGAAATGCTCTCAGTCCCATTGAGAGTTTGGCATACACTTGAGCCACTCTAATCATAGCGGTACCATCCCTTTGTGGTAAGGTAGGGAGTGGACATATGGGAAGCAGCTCTCGCATGTGTCATTGGTGGAGAAATTAATTCCATGAATGGCTAACGGTGTCTTCTTTGGAATTTCAGACGGTGTTAATATTTTCTTCCCCCTAAACTCATTCTTTTCCATTCGGTTTTTTTTTCTATTATTATTCCCTCCCCCTATAAGATAATGAGTACTCTTAATGTACCCCGTACCCCTGGACCAAATGGTGAACCCCAGACACTGGAACTTTTTGTTCCCTCTTTTCTAGGCCCCCAAGGGCTAGCCTTGGGGGTGAAAATGAAGATATGAGAGATATTTTCCGCAATATGAATTATGAAATATAATACAACGTTATACAACATCTTGTAAAAATTGAAAGGATGAAATTAAAACTTCCAACTGACAAAGATAATTTTGAATGCATATGTAACTTTTGCTGATTCTTCAAAAGCTAAAATTACCTTCCTTAAAAACAAGAATAAAGAAATCCAAGACCTTTGTAGCTATGTAAAGCTATACAACCTCTCAAATATTTCTAACTCAGAATTTGACTTCGTGCCTAAGGACATTGACCTCCAAGGAAAGGGAAAAAAATTTACTTTGAATTGTTGCTGAACCAGTCTGGAATCTTGCTTTCTACAGGGAAGGGCATAACAACATGATTAGGGCTATAAGTGTCTGGAGAAAAAAAAAATGTACAATCACACAAGGTAATTTAAAAAGATATGGTCATGGTTTGCTAGTTAAAGATAAGGAAAAACAAGCAGTGCTGCTTATTAATTTTACATAATCCTCATCTGATATAATTGAAAGACTATCTCCACACCCAACTTTTAATCAAGCAGAAAATATTATGTATTGTAAAGATCTGTATGAGTTCTCAACAGGGGACATATTGAAGAGGTGTCCTCCTAATGTTTATAAAGTTAAAAAGCCATAATGAACCAATGGTGCTATCTTAGTAGTGTTTACCACGCCTTTTTCTGCCAGACCATATAAAGAATCATCATTTGAAAATTCCTGTAAAAAATATCCAATGTTATAAATGCTATGATTTTACGCACATTAATATCAAATGCCCTAATGGGAATAAATTTTTCAAGTGTCCCAAGTTCCATGACTTCACCAGAGATTGTGTAGAAGACAAATTTTGTTATCATTGTGAAGGACCTCACTCGCCAAATTCACGACAGTGTCTTAAATATAGCCAAGAACAATCAATAATTGAAATTGCAAATTATGAACTTATAACCTAAGGTGTAATAAGGAAAAAACTTATGGCTGGTATTGATATTCAAGGATCACCTTACTAAGGAATTTTGTCCAATCCTCGTGATCCAACTTCCAGTCCTAATACTGTCCGTACTTACACAGGTCCTTATTTACAAAATAACGATTATTCTACCTCCAGTGCACTAAATGCATAAACACTATTTCACTCTAGCAACTCTACCATTACTCCAAAAAGTTAATCTAGGCATGGATCCCAATTGCGTTATTGAAAATTCTAAAAATACATGAGCTGAACCTGTACAGAACAGGTTTGACATACTAGCGAATTCTAATACTTCCAAGGATACTAAAGTTTCTTGTGAGGCAGAGATGGTTGATCCTGTTCCTAGGGAATCTAAGTAGGAGAGAAAACACGGGAACTAGAAAACGGAACCTCTCCAAAAACAAAAAGAAGCAAACAAGGAAGAATGGATAAGTAAGCCTGAAGAGATGTCGTATATTTTTTGATAAAGGTAGATTCTGCAGCTAAGGTAGCAAGTAGAACTGGTGCACAAAGAGAAAGAATGCCCCCAACTCCCAGCTCCTAATTCCGAACTCAACTTAGTAATTAACCAGGCTACCAAACAGGTAGTAAAAGTTGCTGCCCATAAGAACCCTTATGATAGTAAAAAAACTGAAGAAAACTCACCAATTATTGGAATCACTGGAAAATCGATGGTGTTACATAAGACCACAATAGATAATAAAGCTACCCACAAAATGTCATGAGGTTATAATGATTGCTTTATTTCAGAAGTTTTTAAAATGAAAAGCAATAGTATACATAAAATTCGAAATATGATTGACAACTTCACCATGAACAAAGCTAAAAATAAGTACGCGTGTTGATCACTTGATAAAGAAGCGTATAATAGGCGTTCTTCATCTAGAAAAATTTGTAGAAAAGTGTAACCTAAATTAAAACGATAACCAGGAAGCAAATCATAATAGAGGTAAGCACCAGGAAATCACATCTAAAGAACGAAAACCCAATTTGAAAATTAATGCCAACACAGTTAAACAAAAAACCAACTGCTGCAAAATAACCAGAAATAACACTCTATCCAGTGGAAATCCATCTCCATTGCCATAATAATCCAATGAAATGTTAATGCTATTAAAATCTGCTCACATTTAGGAAAAAATTCAAAGATCCTACAGAATACTAACAGTACTGTTATTTAAATAACGGATTTTGAGCGAAGTGAAAAATCTATTTTTGGGTGAGAGAGCCATGTCGTCCTAATGGAAGGTTCCTAATAGTAGCTTCCAAGGGATATATGAACTACAGTGATATTCCCAGAGAATTTACCTTTAGGTCTCCAGAATTCTAACTCCTGGCGTGAATATCCTTAACATTCTCTTAAGGATATCGCATAAATCAGTGGACGTATATCTTGATACGACACATACCGATCTTCACCCCGAATAGCATTTTCGCTTTGAGGGGGAAGAGTGGCAATTTTGGAAGGGGAGCCGTTATCAAGGTTACCCTATTTCCCATACTCATATTGAGTATCAAGATGGCGCCATATCCAAGATGGCGTACATTCCTTGTAGCATTGAGCATGGTGCTACAGATATAGTAGTTTCGGGAGGGATTCTGCGAAGGCCTTTTCTCTAGAAAAGGAGGGTGGGTCTATCAGAACGACATGGCTATCTCACCCAAAAATAGATTTTTCGCTTCGCTCAAAATCTGTTTTTTGGGCTCAAGCCATATCGTCCTGAGGGAAGTTTACCAGAGAATTACTAGAAAGTACTGTATCTGTGGATTTTCATCGGTGCCTTAACCTTGGAACAATTTTTCTATGGTCATCTGGACCATTGAGACAAATGATGTTACCGTTATCCGTCATTACCACTAATCATAGACAATGTTAGTGCTCCCTGACCCCTATAGGGAAGAGTCATACTAGACAGTAGAAAAGGGGCCTCAAGGTTAGTATATATTGTATGAACAAGCATAAGTATTCACCAGGTATACAAACGGTCTCACGGTTTGTATATATTGTCGGAACAATATCAGTGTCAACTATATCCATTGTTTCTAAGCATACAATGATACGAGGTTTACTTCAGTGAGTAAGTCAAAGAACTCTGGCATCTTTAATGTGCAAATTACCGGGCGAAATAGGACGCAATTACATTCTAATAGACATTTATTTCTAATAAATGACTAAATGGAATAACGAGCGAAACGAATGTAACGTGTTAAAAGAATTATACATGCAACGTATACAGAAATTATTTTCCCCCCTTGAAAGGGAAGAAATGATGAGTGCCACTCTAAGACTCAAAAATTTTAATAAATTTTTCCTTTATAATTCCTATCAACACTGTGTACTACGTACACACAGCACAAATGTTATCTTTATAATTCCACACCTGAGATTTGAACAGACTTAGTGTCACCATGGTAACACTCACTTAAAAGGTATCACACCGGAAGTGTCGACAGCTTTTCCCTTTAATTGATAGTCCCAATCAATTAACTGTTCATCGCAGTATTTAGACGACAGGTTTTAATACACTACCTGCCCCTACCACATAGTGCTAAAGTTCATGGACCTGCATAGCATAGTGTTTGTAGAACACTCTGGATGATTTTCATCCAGTATATGAGTGAAGACGCTCAAAGTCCATATACTGATAAAAGTTCCGGGATGAAACAATTTTCCTCGGATCATGACCTGCGGGTGTACTGTCAGGATCTGCTCTGCGAATAAAGTAGGCGAGCTTCGCCCTCAGTTGTTTTAGGGATAAGTTTGATCCAGAGGTTTCTCCTTTGAAGAGCTGTCCTCCCCTGAAGTCTGAAGTTCTACGAAGATTGAGCTTTAGACAATCTACAGGACATAAAGAGACATCTTCCTTCAGAGGGCAGATTCTCCAGGGACCCCATATTTTAGTGGGTAGCTCGTTCTTAGCGAGAAACATTGGATCAGGAAAGAGATTCAGTTCTCCCGCTTCTGTGAACTGAATGGGGCCCTCATTTCTAGATATGGCTACTATTTCACTAACTCTAGCCCCAGAGGCTATAGCGAACAGGAAAATAACCTTCTAGGTTAGATCCTTGAGAGAACAATCTTTATTGTTCACAGATGAGGCATAATGTAGGACCTTGTCCAAAGACCATGAGATGGGCTTCGGAGGTGCTGCAGGACTAAGCCTTGCGCATGCCTTCGGAATTTTATTAAAGATTTCATTTGCCAGATCCACTTGAAAGGCATATAGAAGAGGTCTAGTCAAGGCTGACTTGCACGTAGTTATCGTGTTAACTGCCAGACCTTGATTATGAAGGTGGACAAAGAAGGACAGATAGAAGTTCATTGAAATTTCTTTCGGTCCCTTTGCTTTTACAAAAGCAACCCACTTTTCTAAGATGACTCATAATGTCTTCTAGTTGACTTAGACTCGTATTCTTCTAAGAATTCTATATTGCCTTATGAGATCCCAAATCTTTTCCTAACTGCTAGGGCGAGAAAATCATGAAATGAAGGGTTTGGGCTCTCTGTGATGAATCGAAGGTAATTAACTTCTGAACCCTCTGAGATAGTGCTGGGTTCAGTACAAGGGCCAGCCTCAGCCTCAGTTCCTTCATTAGAGGGAACCAGTTGCTCCTGGGCTATGTGGGAGCTACCAGAGCTGCCTCTCCCTGGAAGGATCTCAGCATGTTGAGGACCTCCAGCAGGAGATTGGATGGAAGGAACAGGAATTCCTGAGTCCATCCCTTCCATACTAGAGACGTGGTGTCCATTATCTCCTCCAGAGGATCCTCGTATGGGGCTACATATCGAGGTAGTTTCTTGATGACACTCGTCACGAAGAGGTCGATCTGCAGCTTGGGGACATGTTCCCATATGGGAGAGAATAGGTCTGCGTCTGTGAACCATTCTGACTCTATCGGCTTGAGCCTGAGTAAAGCATCCGCTGTCACATTGCGGATCGATTGTACATAAACTGCTGATAGGCACCATCCCTTTAGGTAAGGGAAGGCTAACATTACCTAAACTATAAGGGACAATCTCAAGCCTTGTCGGTTCAGATGTCTCATTATCGCTTCGATGTCCGAGATCAGCCTGAGGAGGTCTGATCTGCGTGGAGAGAGTTTCCCCAACCTCAAACAGGACTACCATGGCCTTGGGTAGAGATGACCAAGTCCCTTGGACTTTCCTCTGATGGGAGTGAACACCCCATTCTTCCGATGAGGCATCCATGCGGATGATCTTCGATAGTCGAGGTAGTTGCAAGGGCACGGTCCTCAATAGGCTTTTGGCCTTTGATCAAGGAAAGACCAATGTTGGTTATTTTAGATCTCTTCGAGCGTTTGATGCGTATCTTCTCCAGACTCTTAACGCATCTTTCATCTGTGCTCTTAGCACTGGGTCTGTCACTACTGCGAACTGGAGAGAGCTCAGAACTATTTCCTGATAGCGTCTTGGAATCCTGACTGATTACCATAGTCTCTTGACCGACCCTGCTATCTCCTTTTACATCCCTAAGGGAAAAGAGAGCCAGTGTGATCTCAGGTTCCGATAGTTTTTTAGCCATTGAAGCCTTTGAGCTGGAGAGAATCGAGACTTCTTGAAGCTGATTTTGTATCCCCGATGTTCCAGGAACTGGATTACTTCTTTGGATGCTCGCAGACCAGCCGCTTCGGGTGCTGCCCGCACCAGCCTTTCATCCAGGTACTTTGCCACCTGGACCGTTTCTAGGCATGGTTATTGCATGACTGCGTCTGCAAATTTCGTGAAGATACTTAGGACTGTGTTTAGTCCGACGAGTATGGCTCTTAGGACATACGCTATCCTCTGTAACTTGAATCCTAGGTAGGAGGAGAGGGGGTGACTGACTGGAAGCTGCCAATAGGCACTTTTCAGGTCTATCAAGACTGTGAACATCCCTTTTTGAAATCGGGTCCTTATGTTCAGAATGATTAACATCCTGAACTTGCTGTTTCATTTGAACTTGTTGAGTGGCAACAAGTCCAGAATGATTCTGAGTTTTCTTCAGTCCTTCTTGTGAACACCAAACAGCCTTTCCTGGAATTCGATGGACTTTACTTTCCTTACCACCTGTATGCTCTAGAGCTCTAAGGTATACTCTTCTAGAACGGGGTTGGAGTGCAAGAAGAATTGAGGAAATGATGGTGGAAGCATGTCTATTTTCCATCCTAGTCTAATCTTGATTAAGCCTTGGCCCCAAGGATCGAAAGTCCAATGATCCTGAAGGAGCTTCCCTCCTACCAGAAACATCTCTTTCCTTCGACTGATCAGAAGGTTTACCTCCTCGACCGCCTGCCTGAGGCACCGCGGTCATAGAAATTGTGGGATGTTGTTGAACAGACTGAGGAAAAAGTCTAGACTTTTCCGTCTTCCTTTTAGGTTGGGGACCCACATCCGTGGAAGACTTTCTCTTTGAAGAGATGCCCCACTTCTGGAGAAAGTTTGTATTCTCCGTGGTGGCTTTCTCAATCACCTCTTTGACTACCTCGTTTGGGAAGAGGTCTCTGCCCCAGATGTTGGAAGATATCAGCTTCCTGGGTTCATATTTCACTGTTGCGGCAGGCTCTCCTAGCCTTCATAAAGACATATAGGTCTTTTACTAAGGTGGCCATATGCATTTTGGCCAAGACCATGAGCATGTCTGGGGTACTTTGATGGGCTGAACACAACTCTATGCAGTTCTGTAGGGATAAGGAGGCTGCAAGTCTCTCCTTTGTCTCTTGTTCCTTGTACAATGGCGTGTTTTACTAAGGTGGCCATATGCATTTAGGCCAAGACCATGAGCATGTCTGGGGTACTTTGATGGGCTGAACACAACTCTATGCAGTTCTGTAGGGATAAGGAGGCTGCAAGTGTCTCTTTTGTCTCTTGTTCCTTACACAAAAGAAACTTACTAAACTGACGTCCAGCGACGTCCGCATCTAGTTTCCCTACTGAAAAGGTTAAGTGGACTTCCTTCCAATCCTTCTCCTGCATGGGTAAGGCTAGTGACAGAGGCTTGTACTCCTCAAGTGCTGGGTATGGTTTGCCTGCCTCCACTGCCTTGGCAACAGATTTAAATGCCTTCCACGTAAAGGGAAATGCTCTCGAAGCAGGAGCAAGAAAGGTAGGGTGTCTCTTACTCAGTGCGAACCCTTTCGAGACCGAGTAACCCGCCTTTCTCAGGCTACTTGACAAGATAGCCTGTGCCTTATCATGGTTGAGAATCATGACTTCCTTCACTTCTGTATCTTTTCCTAAGGTTGGCTCATGCCTCAGTCGAATAAAGCAATTAGGGAAAGCGTTAAAGCTTGGCCAAAACTGGATTTCGTCTAAAGGAACAGCTCACATCTTCTCTGAGATGTAGAGTTTGCCGTCTAAAATCGGCATGAGCTCCAGGTACCTCCAAGGATTGGTTTTGGAGCATGTTGTGAGGTCTTGGTCTCTGGGTTGCTTGTATGACCCTTGGGGGTCGACAAGTGGAGCTTCACAAAGCTCTATCTTGAGTTTCGCTTCCTCTGTTTTGCCTTGTTTGCGAAAGTTTTCAATTAGACCCGTAAGATGGGCCAGTAACTGGTCCATTTTGTCTAATAGAGAGGTAGAAGGTGAAGATGTCAAGGCTGACGGCTCCAGAGCCGGCACGGACGGAAGCATTTCCGACACAACATTGTCAACTTCTTCCGAGGGTGCCTTCCTGCCCTCTGTCCCGAAGGCTATCTGGATGCAGGGAGGTGCGAATCGTGCCTGGGGCACCACTATTTCCCTACTTGCCTTCGGGAATAGTAAGCTACGCATCCTATCATTAGGTAGGTATGGTCCCGGAGAGATCTTCTGGAACCCTCTTCCCCAATTGCATAGTTTCTTACGTGCCGCATCCCTAGACTCCATTGACTTGAGATTATCAAAACCTTCGGACACTAATGTCTGACAAATATTGCAAACTTGGGGGTCCCAATATTGCAGGGATTCGGAAATAATATTGCAGGGGGCATGAAACCTGCATGCATTATGACCGTAAAAGTACTTACTCTTAATATTGCAGAAGACTGCAACATATTTCATCTGGGGTTCCTCCTGTAAAGAAAGAAAAGCAGAATGCGTATACAATTGATTATCTCACCTGATAGGCAATATGTAATAGTCATCTATTAATTATTATAGCTTAGGATAATAAGCTAGAAAGGAATAGTGGGAGACACATACTTGTGTATCCCTTACAAGCAATTGCTGTAACCTCCCCTCAGTATTAGATATAAAGAGTTTCTTTTATCAAGGCAACTTGAACGAAGGGGTTCTAACCCCTAGGGGTAGAAAAAGTGTACTTTGCCACTGCCCCTTCTCATTATTTAATACTGTGTGTTTAGGATAACTGATTTCTAATCAGAGTATTAAAGGAATTCTATTCTTTCAATCCAGGTTCGGTCTTAGCAGATGCCTGCACAAGGGTACCCAAGATATGTTAGAAATTAACTATTGTATAATCATACAATAGTTTTCTGTTTGCAGTATATACTATATTGCAAAATACTGGCTAGTGTATAATTATATATTGTAGTTCAGCCAGTGTGCTGCCGGTATGGCTGGCATCTGGCGGCACGGTCCAGCCGGCATGACACCGACTGGACTAGGAAATATAAAAGACACATATTTGTGTATCCTACCCAGCCCATTTGCTGTGGCCTTCCCTTCCAATATTAAAACCATAGAGTTTCCTGATCAGGGAAGCTCAAAGATAAGGGTTCTAACCTTTAAGGATAGAAAGTGTACTACTACCGGCCCTCTAATTTATTTAATATTGTAAGGTAAAACGTAAACTGATTTCTAATCAGAATATTGAAGAAATTCTAATCTTTCAATATAGGATTGGTCTCAGCAAACACCTGGGCAAGGATACCCAAGATATGTTGGAAAATAACTACTAGTATAATATATACAATAGTTTTCTATCTACAGTATATACTATACTGCAAATATACTGACTACTGTATAAACATATACTGTAATCCAGCCGGCATATAGCCGGCATAGCTAGTCCCTGCCGGCACAGCCCGGTCAGCATGCTAGCTGAAAGGGAGAGAGAAAGCATGGAGTGAAGGCTGCCTTATTACTGTGTATGTATACACTAAATAAGGATGTAGATATATAGTTTACTGCCTTCACCAAAAAGAAGGCTCAAATGGAAGGGGAGACTGCATCATTCAGGCTTCCATCCAACCACCAGTACCATCGCCGGCAAAGTCCAGCCGGCACATGGCCAGCAGGCAAGCACCCGGCAGCACTGGTACAGTCGGCATGCCGCCGGCTGAGTCAGTACCTGTCAGCCGGTATGCCGGCCGGGCTAGTACCTCGGCAACAGGAATTGTGGCCCGCAGTCCAAGGGAGGATTGAAGAACCTTGGTGACAGAAGAGCCTTCCCTCCAACAGCCATTATGGCTGCCAGCAGCCGCCAGAGCTGCCGGCAGCCGTCATGGCCGCCGGCAGTTGTCATGGCCGCTGGAAGCCGGCATAGCCGCCGGCAGTCGTCATAGCCGCCGGTAGTTGTCATGGCCGCTGGAAGCCGGCATAGCCGCCGGCAGTCGTCATAGCCGCCGGTAGTTGTCATGGCCGCCGACATCCGCCATGGACGCCGGCAGTTGTCCTAGCTGCCGGCAGCCGGCATGACCGCCGGCATGGCCGCCGGCATGACCATCGGCATGGCCGCCGGCATGACCGCCGGAATGGCCGCCAGCAGCTATCATGGCCGCCGGCATGGCCACCGGCAGCTATCATGGCCGCCGGCAGCCATCATGGCCGCCGGCAGCCATCATGGCCGCCGGCAGCCGGCATAGCCGCCAGTAGTCAGACAACAGTTAATATGTAGGAGCCCTGCCGGCCCCGCAAGGCCATCACTAAAGGACAGAGGGGGAGAGGATAGGGTCCAGTATGAGGTGTTGAAGGAGCCGGCAAGGTTGCCGGTCCTACCACACCCCTAAGAAACTCTGTTTCAGTATCGGCACCACCCTAGGCGCCAGGAGAATATCTATTCTCCAGGCTAGGGTCTGCCAATACAGTTAAGGGGACGGCGACAGTGCCGCCTCCTCTCAACAAGTGAGAAACAGAGTTCCAGTGCCAGCACCATCCTAGGCAGCAGAAGAATGTCTATTCTTCAGCCTAGGGTCTGCAAGCACAGGACTAGTCTTCTAGACCGGAGGGAGAAGGTGGCGGCATCATACAACCACTTCAAGTGCGGCCTAGGGAAGTCTAGCCTCCTATGCCAGCAGCATAGCCGGCAGGGGAATGACTATTCACCCTGCAGGCCGGCTGCAGGCAAAGACCAAATACTCTGAGGTTCTGACCGAAACCCAAAGCCTGCTATCTGCCGGCTAAGGGAAGAGACAGAAAACACTAGTCCAGTCAAACCTGAGTGTCTACTCGAAGGCAAGACTAACTTGGGTTGTAGCCTAAGGCTACACTTAGAGGGAAGGAGAGATTATCCTTAAATCTCCACTGGAGACAATTATCGGTTTATATAATAATTCTAGGAGATATCTATCTACGCGTGAATTGATAAAACGATACACGAGGGTAAACTGGGAAATTTCTGAAAGTATACTATATCGTGTAGGTTAGGTTACTTAGGCAAGAAGAAATCTCGGTTACCTAAATCACCGAAACTCTAACGTATACGATCTACATAGAAAAAGGAAATATTATGCATACCATAAATATCTTTTCAAGTATAAAATGCCTAAATAGCTTTCATAATTAATTAATTAATGCTATTTCAACCGGGAATGTCGTTCTACTAACTAAATAACACATGCCTAACGAACGACAGCGTCCAAGGCGCCTCCGGTAACAGGCCTAGCTCCTAAGCACAATAAATTACTTTAATTTCACTGTGAAACAGGAGCTAAAATATACGCATTGTAAAGAATCAATACTCAACTTTCAAGAGGCAAAAGCAGCTGGAGATTGCATAATAATCCTCGCAGAATTGATCGAAAAAGTTAGATCAACAGGGAACATCACTGTGTGAATTCTCCACAAAATTAGGAATGTCTGCCATCTTGGATATGGCGCCATCTTGATACTCAATAGTTGTATGGGAAATAGGGTAACCTTGATAACGGCTCCCCTTCCAAATTTGCCACTCTTCCCCCTCGAAGCGAAAACGCTATTCGGGGTAAGGATCGCTATATGTTGTATCAAGATATACGTCCCCTGATTTATGCAATATCCTTAAGAGAATGTTAAGGATATTCGCGCCAGGAGTTAGAATTCTGGAGACCTAAAGGTAAATTCTCTGGGAATATCACTGTAGTTCATATATCCCTTGGAAGCTACTATTAAGAACCTTCCATCAGGACGTCATGACTTGAGCCCCCCAAAAAAATCACAACCAAGCATCTCTCACTCCCTGCTGCCAATGCATTAGCTACTGCTATCTACATTCATAATAGAATAACTTATGATAATAAGATATTTAACACTTCAGAATTTCAATTATCTGAAGTTAAAGTATATGTTATTAATAATGTTTTTAATATTTTTAATGTATACCATTATTGCTCTCGTAACTGCAAAATCTAACCAAAGAGCTCCCAAGTACACAAGAAGATTTTCTATTAATTGGAGACTTCAATACCCATAACCCCCATTGGGACACTAATTGTGTTACAGTTGATGAAAATGGTTCCAAGGTTGAACATATAGCAAATGATCACAACCTATGTATATTAAACTAGGAAGATACAAGCACATTATTCAAAACTCATGGAACATATTCTTTAATAATTTTAACTCCTTGTTCCAACAATATTATAGATAGGTTTGAATGGAGCGTGCTAGATGAACTTTAAAGCAGTGAGACCATTTTCCTATATTAGTAACCCTGTTCGAATGTAAAACAGGCGTTGTAACAGAAATAAAGCTGATTGGATAAGCTCACATTTTATACAAGTCAAGTACCTCAATTCACTTATTCGCAAGATCGTGATGAAACAAGCTTCTCAAAAGAGAAGCTGACAAATCTATGCCTCTGACTGGAGCTTGACCAATAAAACTGGCCGATCTTAATACTAAAATCCTTATATGATAATGCTTTTCGATGGCACCTCCCAATCTTTATTAGAAATTTTATTGGTGGAAGAACCTTCCATACTCGTGTAGAGAATGTTTATTCAGAAAGTTACAACCTTAACTGTGATGTACCCCAAGACAGTGTTTTAAGTGGTACTCTCTTTGCATTGGCAATTAATGTCATAGTTACTTAAATGCCTCAGGGAGTGCAAAGAAACCTTTACATAGATTACTTTGCAATATGCAACTCTTCACAACTACATTCGAAAAATAGACTGCATCTGTTGGTTTCAGACTTTCTGCATAAAAGACTCAAGCAATAATGTTTTACAAGAATATTAGATGGAAGCAAAATCAAGAATAAAACATCACATTAGGCATAAATCAAATTCAAATCGAAGGTAAAGTTTTGGGTCTAATATTTGATACTAGCCTCAATTGGAAAGCTCATGTATCTCACATCAAATCCAAATGTAATCGTGTTCTAACCATATGAAAAAGTTGTCTAATTCGAAAGAGGGTATGAAGAGAATATTTTTACTGATGATCTATAAAACATTAGTGTTATCGAAAATAAATTATGGTAGTCCAATATATGGATCAGGGTCTGAAGCTCCTTTGAAGTCTTTAGATCTAATACATACTCGAAGTTCAAGACTATATAGAGGGGCCTTTAGGTCTTCCCTAAATATTTTGGTGCAGTGTGAAAGTGGGGAAGCACCCATGTCCTAAAATCGATATTTTGTAACTATGCTATTTTGTTCACTAATTCTCCAACAAAGAAGCTATTCAACCTCAGTGACAGTTATAAACAATCAATCTTCATTGGGTGCTGGATGCAGAGGCTTAACTCGGGAGGGTAACCAGCCCTGGGCACCGACCTCAGGGGGAATTCAAAATGAGTCTGGGGAATAATGTATGAGCCTTGCAGGAGAGAAAAAAAAAAGTATTTTGTAAATTATATCACTGACATATATTTGTTCCAACACGAATACTTCCCACTGACTAATAATAGGATAACCTCTAGAGAGCCTGCTCTCTCCAACCAGCGTTTTCCCCTTAACAGGCCTATACCCTCCCAACCCACCTCTGTACATGCACAACCCTGACCTCTATTGTTTCCCAGCATACCCTAGAGGGACGTCTCAGGTGACCTTCCCAGGATACCATCAACCATTCTACTTCTAGTCGTTCGAATGCGTGGTTGGCCTTCTGCTTCTCTCACGATCACTAGTGTTTTCCTTGTGCTCGTAGTGTATGTGACTTGAGTTATTCCGTGTTTACTACGATCTCCTTATATGCAATCTGTGCGTGTGTAATGTTGTGGCCCAGGTTTAAACGGGAACGTTCACTAATTGGAATCGGCAGTTGTTAATGGGAAGTTGAATGCAGTTTCCTTTTCACACGTGGAGGTCGATCCTCATATTTTGTGTTCTTGTTGCTGGGGTCGTGTGTATTTCCCGACAGACACGTGTGCGCCCTCCAGGAAGGGTAGAGTTGTTCAGAACACTATGATACAGAGGAAGTCGAAGGACAGGTCGCCCTTGGGGAAGGGTAGTGGGTCTCATCCTTCTTAGGAGTGTTCATAAGTACCAAGTGTTTTGGGGACTTCTATGTCTCCAGGGATGCCTACAGTGGCAGGGGAGGTAACGGGACCAGTTGGGTCATTGCGTTTCCCCATCCGTGGCTGGGAGACCACCCTCCCTCGCAATCTTAGCGGGAGTGTTGAGGGCAGGTCGTCTACCTATCTTTCTACCCGCTGACCGTGGCTGCGGCCTCCATCCAGCCACAGATAGACATTCTCCCATCCGCTCACGGGATGATGGTCCCAGCTTTCGCTCAGCGGCTTCCAGGAGCCGATCTCTCCTCATGGGGTCAAGGGACCTGTCCAACGGGGAAAGGAGTGGGAAGAATAAGGACAGTACTTCTTCCAGGAGATATCGTCCCTACAAGTGTTCTGGATCTTCTCCTATTCCCGCCCAGATTGGGGACCAAGGTGAGTTAGTGCTGGTTTCAGTCTGTTACTGAGACCATTGTCCCTTTATTCCTGTAACATCATCCCTGATGTTCCAGTGCAGGGGCGTGCTGTGGAACGTATATTTCGTTCTGATTCATACATGAAAGAATGATTGAGAAGTATTAAAATTTTTCGTATTCCGTGTGAAGGTTGTAGTAACATTTTCACACCTATATCTTTCATTATTTATGATTAGCATAGGTCAATCCGTCACTTTGGGTAAAGGAATTTCCTCTGGGATTTACTTTTTCATCATAGTGTCTTATGTTTTTGCATCTGATATTTTTAAGCCCTTATAGAGAAAATCAGTTTCTTGCTTCATATACGTGCATACGTTGAAGCATGTTTGACATGCATACTTGTAACTTTTACGTACGTATACATTTTGTGTGTGTGTGTGTTGAAGTTGATATTGATATTTTCTTTTTCATTTTCATGCGTATTTATAGATTATATATATATATATATATATATATATATATATATATATATATATATATATATATATATATATATATATATATATATATATATATATATATATATATATATATATATATATATATATATATATATATATATATATATATACACACACACACACATATATATATATATATATATATATATATATATATATATATATATATATATATATATATATATATATATATATACACAGTGGAACCTCTACATACGAACGTATCTACATCCGAATTTTCCAACATCCAAAGTAAAATTCGAGCAATTTTTCGACTCTACACCCGAATTTTATTTCGTCACACGAAGTAAGCAATTTTCGTCGTACCGGTTGTATCCGAATTTATCGACACGCGAAGTACAATTCTAACACGTTCCTACTCTACACCCGAATTTTTTTTCGACACCCGAAGTAAACAATACCCGTACCCGTAGGTGGTACTCATAGCGCCGGATGTATTTTTTATTTCCGCCGATAGAAGGCAGCACTTCGACCTCGGAGGAACCCTCAATTAGCGTGGCTTGGGTCATTCCTCTGTTCTCGTCGACTTCGTGTGGTTGTGTACTGTGCGTTCTGCTATTAACTGTTTTAATCGTGATTTTTTACGTGCATCCTTTTACGGTAATTTACGTAAAGCATGGGTCCTAAAAGGCTTAGTTTTGCAAGTGGTAATGGTAGTGGTGAGAAAAGGAAGAATGAAATGGTTTCTTTAGACGTAAAGCAAGAAATTATTGAAAAACATGAGCGTGGCGTCCGCGTGAGTGAACTTGCTAAACAGTATGGCCGTAATATGTCGACGATCTCGACAATCTTGAAACAGAAAGAAGCCATTAAAGCAGTGAAACCTTCTAAGGGATCACCATCATTTCAAAACGTCATAGCCCTATCGAAGAAGAGATGGAACGACTTCTGCTAATCTGGATCAAGGACAGAGAGATTGTTGGCAACATCATCACCGAAACTATCATCTGCGAGAAGGCGCACGCCATCTTCACAGACTTGAAGGAGGAGAGCTCTGGGGGTGATGCTGGGGAGAGTTCAACTGAACCTTCCTCAGACGATTTCAAGGCATCTCGTGGCTGGTTTGAGAAATTTAAGAAACGGTCCGGGATTCATTCAGTTGTTCGCCACGGAGAGGCTGCTAGTGCGGACACAAAGGCTGCAGCTGACTTTGTCAAGAGCTTTGAAAGGATCGTGCAGGAAGAAGGCTACGTAGAGCAGCAGGTGTTTAATTGCGATGAAACCGGGCAGTTTTGGATAGGATGCCCAGTCGAACCTACATCACCGCCGAAGAGAAGAAATTGCCTGGGCATAAGCCAATGAAGGATCGGTTGACTCTTGCCCTATGTGCCAACGCTAGCGGGGACTTTAAAGTCAAGCCCTTACTGGTTTACCATTCGGAGAACCCTAGGGGCTTTAAGGCACACAATGTAGATAAGGACCAGCTTCATGTTTTCTGGCGATCCAACTCGAAGGCCTGGGTCACTAGGCAGTTCTTTGTGCAATGGGTTACCCAAGTTTTCGGTCCTTCTGTGAAGAAGTATCTTCATGAGCTGAAATTGCCTTTAAAGTGCCTGCTATGCCTTGACAATGCACCTACTCACCCCCCCCCCCCCCGGACTTGAAGATGATATCTTCGATGAATTCAAGTTCATAAAGGTGCTGTATCTTCCACCGAATACCACCTCTATCCTCCAGCCCATGGACCAGTAAGTCATCTCGAATTTCAAGAAGCTCTACATCAAGCACCTATTCAAGCAGTGCTTTAATGTCACGCAAAGCACAAACTTAACTTTGTGTGAATTTTGGAAAAGCCACTTCAACATCGTGCACTGCTTGAAGATCATAGATCAAGATTGGGTGGGATTAACTCGACGAACCCTCAATTCTGCCTGGAAGAATCTGTGGCCTGATGCAGTTTCTCCCCGAGATTTCAAAGGTTTTGACCACGAACCTGATCCCGTGGTGGGTGCAGCGGAAGATGTAGAGGAAATCGTCTCCCTTGGCAAGTCCATGGGTCTGGAGGTTGACGCAGATGACATCACGGAACTCGTCGCCGAACATCACGACTAACTTATCACAGAGGAGCTCAAGGAACTCCATGCTATGTCTGAGCACATGAGTGATGACGAGGAAGGGATCGAGGAGGTAGAACATGTGTTAGGTTCGGCGCAAATAAAAGAGGTGTTAGGAAAATATCAAAACGTGGTCGACTTCATCGACAAATACCATCCAAAAAATTTGCAGGTTTGTCGTGTAGTTGCGCAGTTCGATGATGTTTGCCTAACTCATTTTCGAAACATTCTGAAAAGCCGTACCAAGCAACTTTCTATCGATAGCTTCTTTAAAAAAACTACAAAGCGAACTCGTGATGAAGAGGATGGAAGTGGTTCAAAGAAAACGGCAAAGAGTGAAGAGAAAAAAAAATTCAATCAATTTTAAGTGGAGAGAGTGAAAGTGTTTAAAATTAATCATCAAAATGAAAAAAAGAAAATGTAAAAAAAATTATAAAATATGAAAATAAAAAAATAAAAAAGCTAAGTTAGGTTAAAGTTCACTTAGTGTAAGTTAGAATAAGTTACGGTAGTGTACGTTTATCGTCGTCAACCTCTCTACCTCCTCGCCGCCCATCCGTCTCCTCTCTGCGTAGCAAGACCAACAACACCTGCGCTGGACTTTCTAAGGTAAAGTGACACTAAAAACCCGTTTCTTATTTATCATTTTTTGATAATTATTCTTTTTTACATGTCTATTATCTAATCTAGTGTGCATATTGTCATGTGTAATTATCTGTAGTAATTTGTTAAGGAGTTATCATAGGTTTTTGGGCTCAACCACGGATTAATCCTATTTCAATGTATTCTTATAGGAAAATTCGTTTCGACATCCGAAAATTTTCTACATCCGAAGTCGGTTGTGGAACGGATTAAATTCGTATGTAGAGGTACCACTGTATATATATTTTTGGGCTCAAGCCATGACGTCCTGATAGATGGTTCCTTCAGTAGCTTCCTGAGGGTATATATGACTACAGTAGATATTCCCAGAGAATTAGACTAAAGATTTCACAGAATTCTAACTTCTGGCGCGAGTACCCATAAGGTTTCCCGTTAGGATATAGTATAATAACAGGGGATGTATGCTTGACACGCCACATAGCTATCTGCACCCCACATAGGGTTTACGCTTCGAGGGGGAAGTGTGGCAAGTATGGGAGGACCCGTTACAAAACTCTCCTCCTGCGTTACTGTTACGGTACCTAGTGACGTAAACAAACAGCCGCCATAGCTGGCCGCCATCTTGACTGACGTCACATACGCACGATTCATTCCTTTCCCTGTAGCGTCTCTGAGCAAGTGTTTTCCCAGTGTTCGCTAATTAATTTTCATCGTCGCAATCTTCAGCCTCGCCTTCTTCTGGAAAGTTGAGTACCTTATTCTTGTATTGTATAAATAAGCTCCAGCCGTAAAGTAACGACTTTCTATCTTTAAATCTTGTGTTTTGTGGCGGTGCTGTGCCTCGACCAGAGGTGTCATGTTGCGACGCTGCTGTTCGCCTCGCATGCTTTATTTAGTTAGCCAGAACAGCCCTCCCGGTCTTATAACTAATTATCAATATTAGTTATTTAGTCTTCATTGCTAGGAATTAGTTATATTATGCCAATAGTATTCGTTTTCGGCGACCACTGTCAGTCAAACCCTATGCTAGATTGCTAGACTAGCCTCTAGGCTCGATAGCCTAGTGTTCATGTTTACTTCCTGCATGATATAATAAGTGTTCCTAGTGTTATTTTAAGAAATGAAGATATAGGAATTTATACAAACAAGATTCAGTGATTGCACATATGTTTTTTCACCTTTTAAGGAATATTCAAGGGGTTTCGGTGATCTTGGTAGTCAATTCCCTTGCCCCTAACCTTCTCTAGAGCTTTTGTATACTTCCTTAACCCTCCCCCAGTTACCTTATATAAGGTAATCTCCTCCCTCTGAGGTAGCCTAGGCTACATCCTGGCCGTCGTTGCCTCGAATTGCATTCGGGTAAGGTTAGGCTAGGATTTTTCTTTCCCCACTCCTTGCCATAGTACATGCGCTTTGAGTTTGGGACAGAACCTCAGTGTACCAGTCGTTCGTCCCCAGCCCTCCTTTAGGAGAATGTACTCTCCTTCTGGTCCTGCTGGGGGGCGAAGGTGGTGGGGCTCTGCCCTTCCCCCTAGTCCACATTTGGTTGGGTTATGACCCTTCCTCCCTGTGGCCTAACGACTTGTCCTACCCCTGCCTATCCTGATCTAGGAGACTAGCTCACCTAGCCTAGGTTAGGCTGCCTAAGGGGATTCTGCTTCTTTATAGTTTAGGACAGGACACTAGTGCTGTACCTACTCTGTGCTAACCTACCCTAGGCTGGAGATGGACTCTTCCTACCTAGACAGGCTAGCCCTGAACAGAATCCCCCCCCCCTTGGGAGTGCAGGTGGGAGCTACACTTCCCCCATTCATTCCCCCTCAGGACCCTCTCCCCTTCCCCTCTATCCCTCTTGTGTTGGCTAGATATCACACCCCTGACCACCGTCCTACAACTCCACCGCGTGCCGGCGGGTGGTGGGTTCGGCTCGGTCCTTTTGTTGGTTAGTCCGTACTGCTACGCTTCCCGCATATAGTAGAACTATGGGATAGCATTCGACGGTCGGTCTGCCGGCGGAGGACCTCCCCTCCTTGAGTGTTCTTCGGTCCTCCCTTGGGCCGCCACTGGCATTATAGCCGACTGCCGGCTCTCTGCCGCCGGATGAAAGGTCGCACCCCTCCCTTTCATTTGAACACTTCTTCCGGAGGAAGATTGGAATGGGTACTGGGTATTACCCTTCCCTCTATCTCCTCCTATCCTATCCCTCTCTCTCCTAGTGCCAGTCCACTTCCGCCTCCACTCTGCCGGCACTAGCCGTCAGCGTCTTCGGTGCCCTACCTGTCTCATTGAATGAAGTCAGCGTCAGTCTACCGTTGCCGGCCACCTGCCAGCTGCCGGGGCCCGCCGACTTGCCGGTGATCTGCCATCATCTAAGGTGTCACCCTTTCTCTCTGCCACATAGACTGATGGCTGGGAATGGTCCATCCTTGATGGGCACCTGCCGGCGCCAGACGAGCCTCCGGCACGCCGCCAAGTGCTGGCGCCACCAATCTTGGCTTTACAGTGGACAGTCACTTCTCCCTCCTGCCGGCCCGGGGCCGGCAGCTATTATTTTGCAACTATGGATAATAGCCAGTACACCTATGGTATAGTTAGTGTATACCCTAGACTGAAAACTATTGTGTATAGTTGTACAGTAAAATCTTTCCAGCATATTCTGCGCATCCAAGTGCAGTCTCTGCTGGGACTTAATCTGTTAAGGGGGCTTAGCTTATCCCCCTTTTCTTATACACAGAATGAATTCAGCTTCCCCCTCTCACCGTATCTAATTCCCCAGAGGAAGCCAAAACTTGGCTCATCCGACACGGATGTTCTTCCTCCTCCCAGGGCCCATGACGATCCTCTTGAATTAGTTACAGTATGGGGTCGCGGCAATTGGCTGGGCGGGATCCACAAATATGAGTCTTTCCTACCCCCTTTTTAGCTTACCTATCCTAAGCTTATACACAAATGGAATCTTATAAGTTTATTAACTTAATTCGAATCTAAGATTACTGTAAGTTATGTTTGTATTGACTTCCAAGTACTCATTTCCTCTTTATTTTACAGGAGGGGTGTACGTGAAGCGTGAGAGCACCTTCCGCAGCGTTCGTCGCCCTATCTTTTATGGACACCTGGCTGTTCAACCCCGAAGGGAACCTTTGCTATTGGGATCCACAGGCCTGTACCTTGTGCAAGGGCCTGCTTGATGAGGCATTTGATAACCCTCCATCAGCGGAGGCCAGGGACAACGCCCGAGAGAAACTGCGCAAGTGGGTGCGCGCTTTTCAAAAGAACGCCACGGGGCCTTATCTCCCTAACGAGAAGATGAGAGCCCTGCTTTTTCCTAAGGCATCTGCTGATGCCGTTATCCCCAAGGATGAGATCCCCTGCGTCCAACTAACGGTCGAACCAGATGTTGCGGCCGCTCTCCAAAGTTGTCATATCGACGAAGTAGAGAGGATGTCGGATGTGTCCGAAGATAATGAAAGGATCCTCATGGCTGAGGGTCAAGAAGAGGAAGAGGATCAGGTGGAGTCCCCTGATTCCGATGGCGAGATCGCCCGTGCGCCCTCCGTGGTTCCCGTCATGGTCTCAGAACCAGTCCCCTCTACATCTGCCACTTCAATACCTGTGGTACCGGGCACCCAGGATACCATCCAAGCTCTGGTGGCATTCCTGGATGAGAAGTTCAGCAAGGAGCATGCGTACCTTAAGAGGGAAATCTTGAGCATGAAGAAGCAGCCGAAAAAGATTTCCATCAAGGATCTTCCCCTCTCCTCAGTGACCAACACCTGGAGGTATGCAAAACACATGTCAATCACGACTGGATGCATCTTTATTAACGACAAATTAGGTGCCATCCCCTTTGAAGAGGTGGAGTTCTACCCTAGTTTCGACGCCTACCCGGACTGTTACATCCGTCTCAAGTCCGAACCAGTCTCCAAGGAGGAGACCGAGCCTAAGGAGGTCATAGTGTTTGACCACTCCAAGGTTCAAGCTATGCTGGCTGACTGCCTCAAGAGCAGAGGCTTCACTAATTCCAAGATGCCGGCTTTGAGCAAGAAGCACCCGTCTTTTCTTGCTCCTCCCACCATGGTCTTTCCCTTTGCGGAAAAGGCCTTGAATACTGTGGAATAAGGATAACCCTGCCCTACATTGGAGGAGTGTAGGCCTGTCTCCCTCGCCCTACCTCCCGATGATAAAAGCTGGAAGGACATCCAGTTAACCTTCACGGCTGGAAAGCTGGAGGCTGACGTCGCTGGACGTCAGTTTAATGAGAACCTCCCCAAGTTCACCGACTACCTTTTGCGTCTGGAACAAGACTGGAAAGAGAGGCTGGCTGCCTCCCTGTCTCTTCAAGTGCAACTTGAGACAATGGCCGGGGACATTCGGGTCCCAGGATACTACATGGTTCTCGCAAAGACCCACCTTGCCACCTTGCTGAAGGACTTGTACAGCTTCATCAAGGCCCGGAGAGCCTGTAGAGAATTTGTGTTTGCGGACGCCACCGTCACACACGAACCCCATAAACTGATTTCCTCCAACATCTGGGGCAAATACCTCTTCCCAGTGGACCTGCTGAAAGAGATTGAGGACAAAGCCGCCACTGAGAATAGGAACCTTTTCAACAAGTGGGGCATGTCCCGACAGAGGAAATCTTCTCAGGATGAAGGTCCACAGCCTAAGAAGAAGTCCAACAAGCCCTGACCCTGGCAGCATCAGGCCAAACACTAGTTTCCGGCAACCGCTACTCCCTAGCTAGTGGCTCAGCCACAGCAGACTTTTCAGCTGGTTCCTCAGCCGGTGGTGGCCCAGTCACCAGTTTTTACCACTGCCTATGAAAGGCAATCCACTACCTTTCGCCCCAAAGGTAGAGGCTCCGGCAAAGACTCCTCTCGGTGTCCATCCAGAGGGAGAGGAGGAAGGGGAGCAGGCAGCCGAGGTGGTAAACCCTTGGGAAACCAGAAGCAACGAAGTGCTTCCGGTGGGAGGAAGACTCCGCCACTTCCAGGATCGTCGGACCTTCGATCCTTGGGCCCACAGCATCGTCAAGAAGGGACTAGGGTGGAGCTGGATAAAACCACCTCAAATCTTCCACCAATTCTTCCAACCATCAACCCCACCCTAGAAGAATATGTCCTAGAACTCTTGAACAAGAATGTGATCAAGAGGGTAAAGTCCACCAGGTTCCAGGGAAGACTGTTCTGTGTTCCCAAGAAAGACTCAGACAAACTCAGAGTCATTCTGGACTTGTCCCCTCTCAACAAGTTCATTGCGAACGACAAATTCAAGATGCTGACTCTTCAACATATAAGAGCCCTAGTGCCTCACAAGGCTTACACGGTCTCGATAGACCTGGCGGACGCCTACTGGCACATTCCAATGAATCCCCAGGCTTCCTCCTACCTAGGATTCAGGCTTCAAAGAAGACAATACGCCTTCAGGGCTATGCTCTTCGGGCTCAACGTGGCCCCAAGAATCTTCATGAAGCTCGCAGACACGATCGTCCACCCGCTACGCCTTCAAGGCGTCCAGGTGATGGCTTACTTAGACGATTGGCTGGTCTGGATGACATCGTCAGAAGAATGCTCGCGTTCCTGCAGAAAGGTGACCCAGTTCCTGGAACATCTGGGTTTTAAAATCAACACCAAAGAGTCTCGACTGTCTCCAGCTCAGAAGTTTCAATGGCTGGGAACCCATTGGAACCTTCAGTCACACCGTCTTTGCATCCCTCTGAAGAAAAGGAAGGAAATAGCCGGATCTGTCAAGAGACTTCTAAAATCCAAACGGATTTCAAGACAACAACAGGAACGAGTGCTCGGCTCCCTCCAGTTCACCTCAGTGACAGACCCAGTGCTACGAGCACAGCTAAAAGGTGCATCGGGGGTCTGGAGATGAAACGCATCTATCGCTCGAAGAGATCTCAAGAGACCTCTGCCAACCAGGCTTCGCTCACTCCTCAAGCCGTGGTCGGAGGCAAAGAACCTGAAAAGATCAGTTCCTCTTCAACCACCACCTCCGTCGGTCAACATCCACACGGATGCCTCGCTAGAAGGTTGGGGGGGCGGGGGGTTCACTCCCACCAGCGACAAGTTCAAGGAACATGGTCTCCCCTATTCAAGATGTTTCACATCAACATCTTGGAGGCCATGGCGGTTCTTCTCACTCTGAAGAAACTGTCCCCTCGTCCTTCGATCCACATCTATCTCACTCTGGACAGTGCCGTTGTGGTCAGATGTCTCAACCGTCAGGACTCACGATCGCCCCAACTCAACCAGGTGCTGTTACCCATCTTCCGCCTAGCGGACAGGAAGAGATGGCACCTCTCAGCAGTTCACCTACAAGGATTCCGCAATGTGACGGCAGACGCTCTATCGAGGACAAGCCCCATAGAGTCGGAAAGGTCCCTAGACTCAGACTCATTCTCCTTTATCTCCCGTCAAGTCCCGGAACTGCAGATTGACCTCTTCACGATGAGCGACAACAACCAACTTCCTCTGTATGTGGCCCCATACGAGGACCCCAAAGCGGAAGCGGTGGATGCCATGTCCCTGGACTGGAACAGAGGGTCCAAGATTTACCTGTTCCCTCCACCCAACCTTCTGCAGAAAGTCCTCTCCAAACTGAGCACCTTCAAGGGAACAGCAGCCCTAATGGATCCCAAGTGGCCCCAGAGCAACTGGTTCCCTCTAGTCCTGGAACTACAGCCCAAGCTGATCCCTCTGCCGGTCCCAGTTCTCTCCCAGCAGGTTCAGAAGTCGACTGTCTTCGCTTCATCAAAGAAAACCCGAGACCTTCATCTCATGATTTTCTCTCCCTAGCCGTGAAGAAAAGGTTCGGAATCTCAAAGAAATGTTTAGACTTCCTAGAAGAATACAAAACAAAGTCTACCAGAAGGCAATATGAGTCATCCTGGAAGAAGTGGGTGTCATTCATCAAGGCAAAGAATCCTACGGAAATCTCCATAGATTTCTGTATGTTCTTCTTCATTCACCTTCATGGACAAAACTTAGCAGCCAATACGATTTCCATTTGTAAATCGGCCTTGACAAGACCACTACTGTACACCTTCCAGATAGACCTGTCCAACGAAATATTTAACAAACTTCCGAAGGCATGTGCTAGACTCCGTCCTGCACCTCCACCGAGACCCATCTCCTGGTCTCTGGATAAGGTGTTCTATTTTGCCTCTAGCCTGGACAATGAATCTTGCCCTCTGAAAGACTTGACTCAAAAAGTGATTTTCCTTTTTGCTCTTGCCTCGGGAGCCTGAGTCAGTGAAATAGTGGCCTTATCTAGAGAAGAGGGCCAGATACAGTTCGCCGAAACAGGGGAACTTACCCTCTTCCCAGACCTAACGTTTCTCTACTAAAAGGTGGGGCCCATGGAGAATCTGCCCTCTGAAGGAAGATGTCTCTCTATGCCCAGTGGAGAGTCTAAATGTCTATCTTCAAAGAACTTTAGACTTTGGCGGCGGACAACTCTTTAAAGGAGAAACATCAGGCAGTGATTTGTCACTTAAGCAACTAAGGGCGAAGATCACCTACTTTATTCGCAGAGTGGATCCTGACAGTACACCCGCAGGTCATGACCTTAGAAAAGTCACCTCTTCCCTAAATTTCTTTCAAGGAGTGGATTTTGAAAGCCTTCGATCTTTCACAGGCTGGAAATCCTCAAGAGTGTTTTTCAAACACTATGTGAAGCAGGTGCACGAAGTCAAGAGATTCGTTTTAGCCGCAGGTAGTGTATTAAAACCTACTGCTTAGTGCTGCGTAGGACAGTGAGTTATTTCGAGACTCTAACTCAACGGGTGCCTGTGTTGACCCTTGTGTGTTACATAGTGATTTTAAGTGCCACTTAGTGTCACGAGAGACTGTCCTTCTACAAGATGAAGTAACATAGACTTGAACACGTGTGCCACATGTTTATTTGGACATGAAGTGTATTGTGACTTTAAAAGACTTTTAGTTCCCATGGAACTCATGTGTGTAATGGCAAGCTCTTCCTTTTCAGATTCCACACCCTTGTCTTATGTAGTCCTTAGTCTATGTTGTTAATCAACAATTTTACTGTAAATTATTTACCTTATTTCATATTATCGCGAATATTTTCTCGAATAAAATAGAAATTTCGCTACCATATGCGTCTTATTTCACCCTACTATATGAAATACACTACTGTTACAGAGTTTTATTGCCCCTATTTTTACCTTTATTATACTTCATGTTATAATATTGCTCCTGTCTGAGATATGCTCACCAAAGAAAAGTGAAATATTTGTTCCAACACAAGTACTTAACTCTCCTGATCTGTCCGCGAGACCGACAAGATCCTCGTCTACAGGTGAGTTTATCTTCATCAGGATACTTTGAGATGTTCCTTTCGTCCAAACAGGACTTCCCTGCCAGGGGGGCAGGAAGCCAAGTCATTGTTTATGCCATTGTAGTGACATGTAACGGAGATGTCACGGTCTCTAAGGTCATCAGACCAAAGGAATATTGTTTGAAGTCGAAGGCACTACTGAAACGGGGAAAATCAACGATACACTAATTCTCTGGTACACTTCCATCAGTACGTCATGGCTTGAGCCTAAAAAACAGATTTTGAGCGAAGCGAAAAATCTATTTTTGGGTGAGATAGCCATGACGTCCTGATGGACCCGCCTTAGTTCTCTATTCTGGCCTGTCAGGCCCCTCCCTTTCTTATTGTACCGTGGAGGTTGACAGAGATGCTGGAAGGAATGAAGCACGCCGATGTAACGTCAGTCAAGATAGCGGCCAACTCTGGCGGCCGTTTGTTTACGTCGCTAGGTACCGTAACAGTAACACAGGAGGAGAGTTTTGTAACGGCTCCTCCCATACTTGCCACACTTCCCCCTCAAAGCGTAAACGCTATAAGGGGTGCAGATAGCTATGTGGCGTAGAAAACATACGTCCCCTGTTATTATACGATATCCTAACGGGAAAACTTATGGGTGCTCGCGCCAGAAGTTAGAATTCTGTGAAACCTTTAGTTTAATTCTCTGGGAATATCTACTGTAGTCATATATACCCTCAAGAAGCTACTGAAGGAACCTTCCATCAGGACGTCATGGCTATCTCACCCAAAAATAGATTTTTCGGTTTGCTCAAAATCCGTTATATACATATAGCACTTAACAATTAGTTTGGTTATGAAAGTTAAAATTGACACGTTACTTTTATGAAGAGGTTGTTGATGATAATACATTTAAGAAATTTCACTACGCTTGTTTGATTCTTTTAAAAGCAATTTCCCAGGACAACCAGACTACCACTAGGAGGATCTTCAATCAACACTTCCATAGTTATAGTATTCAGGCAAAGGGGACCACCCAACTGTGGGATTTTGTACTTTGGTAGGAAGTTCTATTAACCATAATAATTACCTGGAACATAGATGATCAATTGTTAGTAATTATTTCTCAGCTGATCCCATCTGACGTCGATTTTGGCTTGATGGATAATAATACGTTGGTATTATAAAAATACGTTTAATGTATAAAAGACTACATTATGAACTTTGTTCTGTGACAGCTGACTCCCAAGTGCAGATGGAGCGTCTTACACAATCTCATAAACCAAAACATTGCTAAACAAAAGAGCATCTCTCTGAAAAGACTTAAATCCTACTCTAGTACAAATCACAAAGAATCACATCTTATCTGAGGTAATCAACAAATGTTTGAATCCTAATACCAAAACAAATCATTACTCCTATGTATAAAGCATAACATGTCTTATTCATGCAATATGATACAATGTTGTGCAATACCTGAAACACTTGAAATGATATAGTACATTGTTACAATAATACATAACACCAACAAACAGGAAACTAATTGAAAGTCTGCATAAAAAGGAATACTTCATTTATAACATGCTCACTGGCAGCAGGTTATCCTGATTTAAAAATGGCTATATTTCTCGTGTTGTTTCAATTCCTGGTACGTGATAAACTAGTCCAAGACATTTAGGAATCATTATGACTAATAGTGGAAAGTGAAGTTTATGTATAAATGTAAATCCTCTGTTTTCAATGTTCATAAGTTTTATTTTTATCTAATTAAGATTATATATTATTCATAAGGTTGTGTGGCATTAAATGTATTGATGGTCAACGTTGGTGTATCCTTCATTCTTCCGTCTTCTTGCAACATATATATATATATATATATATATATATATATATATATATATATATATATATATATATATATATATATATATATATATATATATATATACAGTGGAACCTCTACACACGAACGTATCTACATCCGAATTTTCCAACATCCGAAGTAAAATTCGAGCAAATTTTTGACTCTACACCCGAATTTTATTTCGACACACGAAGTAAGCAATTTTCGTCGTACCGGTTGTATGGTTGTATCCGAATTTTTCGACACGCGAAGTACAATTCTAACACGTTCCGACTCTACACATGATTGTTTTTTTCGACACCCGAAGTAAACAATACTCGTACGCGTAGTTGGTGCTCATAGCGCCTGAAGTGTTTTTTATTTCCGCCGATAGAAGGCAGCACATCGACCTTGGAGGGACGCTCAATTAGCGCGGCTTGGGTCAGTCTTCTGTTCTCGTCGGCTTCTTGCGGTTGTGCTCTGTGCGTTCTGCTATTAACTCTGTTTTAATCATGATTTTTTACGTGCATCCTTTAACGGTAATTTACGTAAAGCATGGGTCCTAAAAGGCTTAGTTTTGCCAGTGGTAGTGGTAGTGGTGAGAAAAGTAAGAAGGAAATGCTTTCTATAGAAATTAAGCAGGAAATTATTGAAAAACATGAGCGTGGCATCCGCGTGAGTGAACTTGCTAAACAGTATGGCCGTAATATGTCGACGATCTCGACAATCCTTAAACAGAAGGAAGCTATTAAAGCAGTGAAACCTTCTAAGGGGATCACTATAATTTCCAAACGCAGTATCCCTATCATAGAAGAGATGGAACAACTTCTACTAGTGTGGATTAAGGATAGAGAGATCGTTGGCGACACCATCACCGAGACCGTTATCTGCGAGAAGGCGCACGCCATCTTTACAGACTTGAAGGAGGAGAGCTCTGGGGTTGATGCTGGGGAGAGTTCAACCGAGCTTTCCTCAGATGATTTCAAGGCATCTCGTGGCTGGTTCGAGAAATTTAAGAAACGGTCCGGGATTCATTTAGTTGTTCGCCACGGAGAGGCTGTTAGTGCGGACACAAAGGCTGCAGCTGACTTTGTCAAGAACTTCGAAAAGATCGTGCAGGAAGAAGGCTACGTAGAGCAGCAGGTGTTTAATTGTGATGAAACCGGGCTGTTTTGGAAGATGCCGAGTCGAACCTACATCACTGCCGAAGAGAAGAAATTGACTGGGCATAAGCCAATGAAGGATCAGTTGACTCTTGCCCTATGTGCCAACGCTAGCGGGGACTTTAAAGTCAAGCCCTTACTGGTTTACCATTCAGAGAACCCTAGGGCCTTTAAAGCACACAACGTCGATAAGGATCAGCTTCATTTTTTCTGGCGATCCAACTCGAAGGCACAAAGAATTTCCTAGTGACCCACACTAGGAAATTCTTTGTGCAATGGGTAAACCAAGTTTTCGGCCCTTCTGTGAAGAAGTATCTTCATGAACAGAAATTGCATTTAAAGTGCCTGCTATGCCTTGACAATGCACCCGCTCATCCCCCGGGACTTGAAGATGATATCTTCGATGAATTCAAGTTCATGAAGGTGCTGTATCTTCCACCAAATACCACCTCTATCCTCCAGCCCATGGACCAGCAAGTCATCTCTAATTTTAAGAAGCTGTACACCAAGCACTTATTTAAGCAGTGCTTTAATGTCACGCAAAGCACCAACTTAACTTTGCGTGAATTTTGGAGGGGCCACTTCAACATCGTGCACTGCTTGAAGATCATAGATCAGGCTTGGGTGGGATTAACTCGACGGACCCTCAATTCCGCTTGGAAGAAGCTTTGGCCTGATGCTGTTGCTCCCCGAGATTTCGAGGGTTTTGACCCCGAACCTGATCCCGTGGTCGGTGCAGCGGAAGCCATAGAGGAAATCGTCTCCCTTGGCAAGTCCATGGGTCTGGAGGTCAATGCAGATGACGTTACGGAACTCGTCGCCGAACATCACGACGAACTGACGACGGATGAGCTCAAGGAACTCCATGCTATGTCGGAGCACATTAGTGATGACGAGGAAGAGAGCGAGGTGGTAGAAAATGTGTTAGGTTCAGCGCAAATAAAAGAGGTGTTAGGAAAATATCAAGACGTGGTCGACTTCATCGACAAATACCATCCAAAGAAATTGCAGGTTTGTCGTGTAGTTTCTCAATTCGATGATGTTTGCCTAACTCACTTTCGAAACATTCTGAAAAGCCGTACCAAGCAATTATCTATCGATGCTTTCTTTAAAAAAACTGCGAAGCGAACTCGCAATGAAGAGGATGTAAGTGAATCGAAGAAAACGGCAAAGAGTGAAGCGGAAGAAAGTGAAACACAGAAAACGGAAAAGAGTGAAGCAAAAGAAATTCAGTCAATTTTAAATGTAGAGAGTGATAGTGATTAAAATTACGTAATCATCAAAAAGAAAAAAAGAAAATGTAAAAAAAAAATATAAAATATAAAAATAAAAAAAAAATAAGCTAAGTTATGTTAAAGTTCACTTAGTGTAAGTTAGAATAAGTTACGGTAGTGTACGTTTATCGTAGTTAACCTCTCTACCTCCTTGCCGTCCGTCCGTCTCCTCTCTCCTCTCTGCGTAGCGAAAACTAACAACACCTGCGCTGGAGTTTCTAAGGTAAAGTGATGCTAAAAACCCGTTTCTTATTTATCATTTTTTGCTAATTCTTCTTATTTACATGTCTATTCTTCTTATTTACATGTCTATCATCTAATTTAGTGTTCATTATTCTCATGGGAAAATTATGTGTAGTAGTTTATTATGAAGTTATCATAGGTTTTTGGGCTCAACCACGGATTAATCCTATTTCAATGAATTCTTATGGGAAAATTTGTTTCTACATCCGAACAATTTCTACATCCGAAGTTGGTTCTGGAAAGAATTAAATTCGTATGTAGAGGTTCCACTGTATATATATATATATATATATATATATATATATATATATATATATATATATATATATATATATATATATATATATATATATATACATATATATATACACACAGGAATATATATATATACACACACAGGAATATATATATTCAAGGTATGCAAGTGTGTGTATAGACAATACATTTTTTCATGAACGTCAAGTTTGTCTCACTTACAGTAACCTTATATTTTGACGTCGGCCTCAAATGCCTTTCCTTTTGCGATGGTTGTGACCTGATTTAGATCATTGTCAGGTTTTAAAGGTCTTTAAAGGTTACTCAGGAGTGGCAGAGGCAAGGGACAGTGATTTTGCCCGGCCAAGCAGGACAATGCCCAGGAGACTGAGCATATATACGTATGATCGTTGGCTGATGATGACACAGCAGATAGACCTGTAGGGCCCCCCTGGCCCCCCATCCTTAGCTCGTAAGAAGTTGAGGTTGCATAACTGTGACCTTTCCTTTTACAGGGAGGTCCACAGAAAAGTTTGTAGGGACCTTACAGGCAGTAATGTAAAATTGTGAACGCCTGCTCCAAAGTTGTGCTGTTTATTAAGCGGATGACCCTTATCCCCGCTCAGAAACCCCTTGTGGTAACCACGTGGCCCAATTCACTCTTCCTGCCATGGAGTGGTGAAGACCTTCAGCACCTATAGGTCTCCAGAGCTGCCAATCCTCTGCCTGGCGAGATCTAACAGCCTTTTATCCGCCACCAGTAACCGGCTCCTCGGCACCTACGCGGGTAGAGGAGCCGCAGTCTGCCCTCGGGGCGGTAACTTTATGGTCTGCTCAGCGGCTCGTCACAGCCGATCTGACCTCATGGGAAAAAGAGGCCTTTTCAGGCTCCACGAGGACACCGTTCAGTTCACCGCTAAGGGATCCTTTCTCGGGGTTGGGAGCAACGGATCCAGTTCCCAAGACCCCTTGGGAGGATTTTTATTCATTACGGGTTACGTCTATCCTCCCCTGGTCGGCGAGGACAGCCCACGCCGAGGAGGACCAGAGTACCATGTAATGGGGCTCCATCCTTCTAGGTTTCACTCCCACAGCTACAGGTTTTCAAACCCCATTCCAGCCCCGAAGTGAAGCCGATGAGAGGAGGAGCGGCACAGAACTCCCTCAGAAGAGAGATCAGACCTACGGGAGATGCGCTAGCAGTTCCACATGGGAACCACCGGGCCCGAATCCCTCAACTGATGACGCATTGGCCTATCCAGCCAGAACCCTCTCAAGCTCCCCTGCAATGGATGGGCCAACATGGCCGTCAATCAACTGCTCAGCGCGGCCTGCCAGCCTTCTTCCGCGCCTGCGACAGGCTCCTCTGACCCTCCACGCGTAGAATACCAGCCTTCTGCTCTTGAGGCAGTGGTTTTGCCTGCCAAGGATCGGCCAACATGGCCGTCAATCCGCCACTCTGCGCGGCCTGCTGGCCTTTTTCTGCCATCTGCGATCGGCACCTCTGACCCTCCATGGGTGGATGACCTGCCTTTCGCCCTCGGCGCGGCGGCTTTAGCCCCCGGGGAGCAGCTCTCTGGTACTGATCCAACCTCGTGGATGGAAGAGGCCTATTTGGGCACCCCAATTACCCCGTTCAGATCCATTCTGAGCCCCATCGGCAAAGCAAAGCAGAAAGGGGAAAGATCAGCGTAGGGCCCCTTTGTCAGGGGAACCGGATCTCAAGGGCATTCATCCACTACCATAGGAAGGATGTCTAGTGGAGCTCCTGATACCACAGATTGGGCTTCGGAGGAGGGGTCGAGGGACCGCCCAGAGGGTATGGTGGTGTAGGAAGTGTCGTCCTTTCGAAGGATCCTCGGCCTCATTAGAATGCTCATCAACCATCCAGAGCCCTCTCCGGCTTGAGCGCAGCACCTCTCCACCAATCTCGAACCCCAGATCAGAATTCCAAGAGAGGCATAGGCCTCCTTGCCCCTGCCTATCTCCTAGGGTAACGGTAGTCGAAAGTCTTCCCGATGAGTGAGGGGATCGTGAGGTTAAAAGAAATAGCGAGGCCTCTCATCAAGGGAGAATTGGAGATCGGTTTCCAAACGTTACCAACTACTCCCAAAGGATGAGATTGAGATGTATCTTCAGTCTATTGTTGGGCAGGTAATATATGCATAAGTCTATCTATGGACCAGTAACACAGACCCGAGGGCAGGTCAAGCATACGGGGTAGCACGAATTAAAGTCGTGTCCGGAACTTAGTTGTAGAACGTTGAAAACGTTTGTAACCAAGATTTCTCTTTCCTAAGAAAGACAAAAAACGTTTGTATTCAGATCTGTAAAGCTGGTACAAGTATTGAATGTTCTCTTTAACGTTTGTATTTCTTCGTTTCCGATCGGTAAAGCTGGCATAAGTATTGAATATTCTCTTCTAGGGACCAGATACGATTATGAGAAGTTTTCAGTCCAAGTATTTCTAAGGAAACAGACTTTCAATCAGAAAGAAAGGAAGGAAGTGCCTATGAAGGCAGATCGTAGACGAGTAATGTATAACCTGGTTTCCATAAGGAATATAGCCATTACAACTTATTAGAACGGAGTTCTAATTGTAAGATGGTTTATAGCCCTTGTTGGCAGAAAGATCATTTGCACACAAAATGTACTAGCCTATCTGCGTTAACGCATGCGTAATCTTTGCCTCCGGGAAAACTATTGAAAACAATCAGGTTGTTGGAAAATGTATGGGCGACGAATCGCAACATTGTTGCTCAAGGAAAATTTTATTGTTGACTAGCTATAGTATTTATTAAGATGTGAGCAAATGTACCCACGAACAAAATATACGGTTATTTTAGCTATTGTTCCTCCTTTGGTTTGCCTATCCTCCTTATGGGAGGGGCCTGCCAACGTTCATACAGACATGGTTGTCAGATTCCCTTGCGGGCGGGGTTTGAAACGTTCATAAACGTAATGAAAATATTACCACATTATTCCAATTATTCGCAAAACGTAAGCTAACTCTGTTCTCTTGGGACTAAATGCTTGAGACATAACCCTGTATGGGTAAAATAAATAAAGTGTCACAGAAGCCTATCGTATAAAACAAGAAGTCGTTGTTCCTAGGGGTACAATGATGGTATGTTGCTGACTCAAACAATCGGTATAAACCGTGTTTGTAGCAATAACCTTCCGGTTTTGTCATAGAGAGAGCGCATGCGCAAGAAAGGAGCTCTTAAGGTCTTTATGAAGTTTTAACAAACTCTTGTCGAAGGAACGAGTTTCCCAAAAGGGTGTAGTCTCGTATGTGAGTGTTTACTCAACAAGACCATACTGTTTGCCATCGATCCCTTTCCCGTATGGGATTGTCATTGAACGTTTTCTCCCTAGCGAGAAAACTACCATCTAATGAAGGCAAGACCTGACAGAAGGAATTGAACTTGAATGTAAAAATTCTTTCTGTTGGCTTCCGTTCAAGCAATTGAAGGTTTCTCGATGACGAGAGATTATCACGAGCCGCCTACTACCCCAACCAGTAGCACTTCGTTGGCCGTCAAAAGGAACAAGGCGGTCAGCCAGGTACTGGGAGCAGGTGTATGACCGAGACAGTCAGCCTTCAAGACTGTCCCCTCAGGTCTCAGGAGGGGTTTAGGCTCGGTCTCGTTGCGGTCATACAACAGCAGATCTAAGAGCGGTCTACAAATGACACAATCCATATAGAACGGCCAGAGGTAGAGCGTCTCAAATACCTATCCCCTCGACTTACCATGGACTTCTTAGGGAGGGAAGAGGATGTTATCTTGGGGAGTGTTCTCTGGCTACCCTATTTTACTTTTATCGTAGCACTTTCCCCCGACAAGCCTTACCCCTCTCCGCGATCTTCATACCTCTCCTACATGGGTCTATTCCCCACCTCCTAATTCTGAGACTCCTATTATTGGTCAGTGGGAAGTATTCGTGTTGGAGCAAATGACAATTTCTAAGAACATTTTATTTTTCCTAAAATACTTACCACTTGCCCAATAGTTTAATTACCCCCCGCCCCCCATCCTGTTGATAGGAACTTTTTTCTGGGACCAGGGTAAAATGGTTGATGGGGTCCTGGGAAGGTCGCCTGAGGCGTCCCTCTAGAGCATGCTGGGATACAAGTGAGGTCAGGGTCATGCACGTGGAGAGGGGGGTCGGGAGAGTATAGGCCTGTTGGGGGGGAGGTAAATGCTGATCGCTCTCTAGAGGTCATCCTATTATTGGTCAGTGGTATGTATGTTAGGAAAAATATGATTTTCTTAAAAACTGTCATATATATATATATATATATATATATATATATATATATATATATATATATATATATATATATATATATATATATATATCGTGGTTAATTGATAGGATTCCGGGCCGGTCAGAAGCTATTGTCTTTGAGTGGTTCCACCTTGGGGCTCTGATCCTGAAGTTGATAAGAGAATCCAGACATCAGGGTATTAAAGTATAAGGCTTATTTGAATGTGAAAAACATGTCTAAATGTGCAAAATTTATCATTAATCGAATGCCAAGTACAAACATACCAATTAACTATGATGGTAAAGATGGGTTTATTTCAATTCTAAGTACAAAAATCTTGAATTCGACAAGTATAAATACAGAATTGTCATTGACTTTTATCTTTCTTCGTGGCTAAATGGTATTGTCACTGCCATGCGAGCTTCCTGGACCAGGGTTCAATTCCCTGCCGGGTCTACTCTAAGTCGATAAGAGAATCCATATATTAAGGTATTAAGATAGATTACTTATTTGAATATGAAAAACATGTCTAAATATGTAAATTTTATCATTAAGAGAATGCTGAATACAAACATACTAATTAGCTACGATGGTGAAGATGGGTTATTTTCTATTATAAGTACAAAAAAAAAAAATTGAATCTGGCAGATATAAACGCAGAAGAATTGTCATTGACTTTTATCTTTTTTCATGGCTAAATGGTATTGCCACTGTCATACTAACTTCCTGAACCAGAGTTTGATTCCCGGCCAGTTAAAAGCTATTGTCTTTGAGTGGTTTTGCCTTGGGGCTCTGATCCCGAGGTCGATAAGAGAATCTAGGCATCAAGGTGTTAAAATATATGGCATATTTCAATGTGAAAAACATGTCTAAATATGCAAAATTTATCATTAATCGAAGGCTAGGTACAAAAATACCAATTAGCTACGATGAAGATGGGCTGATTTCAATTTCACATACAAAAAACTTGAATTCGTTGGGTATAAATACTGAAGAATTGTCATTGTCATTTGAAAGTGTAGAGGATGTCATAGAGTTACTGAATGGATTAAATACAGCAGGAGTCAAATCAGTTCCCAAAACCACAGGTTTATCTAAACGGAAACCAGTCCCTTGGTTTTTCAGCAGACCTAACTGCCCTACACAGAGCCACGAGATCTTTAACTGACTGTGCAGATGCAGTACTGACGAGAATTCAATTATATAAAAAAAAATGTTGAGCACAATTCTACTGGACAATGAAAGAATCTAGGTTCCAGTCTTGGATATCTTTTGTCTCCTCAGTCAAGAGTAGAACACCACAGTCTTCTTTATCAAGCAAAGTAAAAAAGGTAGCAGGCAAGATTTACCACCAACCCACCACCAGTGTTGAAGGTGAAGGGTGAGTATGTGACTAGAGCAACTGGGGTTAGGAATGCCCTGGCTGATCATTTCTCTAATGTATCATGTAAATGTGAAGCAGTTCCTGGTCACCAGTATAAGAGCATTGAAGAGCATAAAATAAAAAGTTTTACGGCAGGAAAGGAGGAATCTTACAATGCTCCTTTTACTGAAAGAGAGATTGATTACACACTTTCTACTTGCAATGGTACAGCCCCTGGACCCGATGGAATTCCATATACAATGATTAACCATGTACCTGTTAATACAAAGTTACGTAAGTATTATTAACAGAATATGGCATGATCACAATTATCCATGTATTTGGGAACTAGTCTTTATTTTAACATTGTTAGAACCTAGTAAGGATAAGTTTCTAGCAGCAAACTATCGACCAATTGTATTGATATCTCATTTAGGTAAGATCATGGAGAAGATGGTCGGTAAAAGACTGGTGGGGTATATGGAGATGAGAGGTATTTTATCACCTATCCCATGTGGATTTGGAAAAAAAAAAACCCAATGACTGATGTGTTGGTATGACTTGAGACCTCTATTTGCTAAGCCTTTGCTACTAAACAGCACCATGTAACAATATTTTTTGATCTTGAAAAGGCATATGATACTGCATGAAGATATGGCACAATTAAAACAATTCATAATTTTGCATTGAGAGGAAAGCTACTATTGCTCATTCGAGCATTTATTTCACATAGCCTTTTACAAGTTAAAATAGGTGAAACTCTGTCAGAGAGGAAATGTCTGGAAGAAGGAGTTTCCCAAGGTAGTTTGCTAAGTATAAGCCTATTAGCATTAGCCATTAATGGGATATCCTCTGTTATTCCTCAAAATACTCTCTCAATACCCTTTGTAGATGATCTCTCCATATCAATTTCTGGAACTGGAATGTCGATAGTTGAGACAAAACTACATCTCTCAATTGACAAAATTATTCAGTGTGCAGATATGAATGGATTTAAGTTTTCAACAAGCAAAACTGTTGCTGTCCATTTCTGTCGTATTTGGGGAGCACATCCAGACCTGGATATATACATCAAAGGTCAAGAGATCCCGTGTGTAAGTGAAGCCAGAATTTTAGGGTTGACATTTGATCGTAGGCTTACTTGGGCTCCTCACTTAAAAGCGCTAAAAATTAAATATCTTGAAGCTCTGAATTGTTTAAGTTTTGTTCCATACATCGTGGGGAGCAGACCGCAAAACTATTTTAAAGTTATACAAGGCCTTAATTTTTTCAAAAATTATTTATAGGTGTAGAATATACTCCTCAGCCACCCCCAACCGATTAAAGGTATCATATTCTATATACCATACTGGTATCAGATTGGCCACAGGAGCCTTTAGAACTTCGCCTATGCAAAGTTTCCTTGTTGACGCTGGAGAGTTACCTTTAGACCTTTACCGAAAGTCGTCTATTGTTTGGTATTGCACTGGGTTGCAAAGACTTTCTAATGCTTTAGCCTATTAGACTGCAAACCTTGTAAGGCAATCATACTTTGGGGTCCACCCAATATCTCCTCAACCTTATGGCTTTTGGATAAAAACATTGGTACACAGTCTCCATATAGTTAAAAGTAAAGAGCTTCTATTTAAGATATAATCAATCCCTCCATGGAAATTACCAGAGATATTTTTCTGTAAACATTTTATTGGTATTGAAATGAATATGACTGTCTTATAAGGCAGGTCTCTTTTAATGGAACATGTTGCAAAACATAGGGAATCGAGATTTATATATACTAATGGTTCCAAATCTGATACTGGTGTTGGATTTGGAGTATATAGTAATGCTTTTCAATGTACAGGTGCACCCCCTCTGACAGCTTCTATTTTTACTACCGAACTGTATGGCATACTGACCGCTATTGAGAAAATAGCGTTAGAGGAGGAGGGTGATTTTACCAATTTTAGTGTTGCAAAGATTGCCCTCAAGCTTAAGAATGTTTTAATTTCAGTTACACTTTAGTTTCAAAGATTTTAGAGTGGCATTTTATTATTGGACTTAGAAGTTCGTTTTTGCTGGGTTCCAGCACACATAGGTGTGTTTGAAAATGAGAAGGCATATTTACTGGCAAAGAATGCTGCAGCCCGAGTTGCTACAAAATGCTATCCCATTCTCTGTAATGATTAATTACCCAGCATTAAGAACTTAATTTATAGTAATTGTTAATATGGTAATTGAAAATAAGATGAGGGAAATATCGAATGATATATCCCCGTGGAGGTATAACGTGATGCCCCACAAGTGTGAGATGACTCATTGTCGTCTCTGCATTGGTCACACTCAGTTGACACATGGATTTCTGCCAACTAGCCAACACTTCATGTTCATTCGAAATCATTCAGTATTTCACATCGCGTAATGCTAGCTTACAGCTAAATCGTCCCTGTTGAAGCACTCACAGAATAAGAAATCTTCAATTTCATCTTGAAAGCTTTAATACCTTCAATCATTCGGATGTCTCGTGGGAGATTAATTTTTAGTCTCGGGGCTGTATATTTAAAGGCTCTAGAACCTACAGCAAACATATATCTAGGCTCTAATAGTCTGAAACTATCTGTAACCATTCTCGTGTCAACAAGATTTGTTAGCTGCACAATATGTAGTAATTCTCTTAGATATTTTGGACAGCAGGTTCTGATGACTTAGTGGGTTATAGTACATATTTTAAATTCAATCCTAGCTTTTATCGGCAGCCAATGTAAATTAATTAGTATAGAAGTGATCCTATCTCTAGGTAGGACACCTTTTATCAGTCTTGCTCCTCTGTTCATTATGTTTTGTAATTTCTTAAGTTGTACTTTTGGTAAATTGTAGTAGATGGAGTTACAGTAGTCAATCATTTTATCACAAGTTTCCTCACGGAATATTCATCCAGGTACTTTTTTTTTTTATACAAAAAACAATGATTCTGAGATGATAACCAGCCATTTTTACTACATTATTCATTTGGGCATTGAGAGACAAGTTACAGTCAAGAGATACACCTATGTCACTAACTTTACTAGATATCAGGACCGAGTCATTATTTATATTTACTTGAATATCACCCAAGTTTCTTTTGCACCACCATAAACTCAGTTTTATTTTCATTAAATTTCAGTTGTTTGATTGGCATCCATTCCCTAACATTATCAAGAATTTGGTTTAGAGTTTCAATAGTATCGTTGTTATATGTATGTTAAATTTATGTATATTGTATTACAAAACTTGTGAAAATGGTTTGTTTTTTTCATGTATGTTGATGTAAAAATAAAAAAAATAATTCTTTTTCATATATGTTAATGTAGAAATAAAACAATTAATTATTATATATGTTATTGTAATTGTAAATGAAAATATCGCTGTGCTTAACTTCTACAAGAGTTCTCGATTCTACTTTAGCGTCAGTCGTCTGAAGGGCAAGAACTATACAGTGCAAGATGATTTGAGAATGGGTTCGTCGCGTGGCGTCATGTTGCGTATGCTAGTCCCGGACGCATCTAGTGCATCACGAATATAGGGGAGTATTGGTCCTGCGTATATAAAGGACAGGTGATCAGTGGGAAGAGGCAGAGATGATAGACACCTGACTGAACACTGCTCGTGTTTGGAGACATTCTTCTGCTACACCCTCTGTGACTCTGGAAGTTAGTGACTGCACACAACTATAGAGTATTTTGAAGAAGATTAAAAAAATATATATCATAAGACAGAAGCACTGATTCTTCGTGTCAACATTTTATATCTGAAACTACTCAATGTCATCAGTCCTTCGCTACACTGAAGTTTGGAAAATCAACTCAACATACTTCGCAAGAGTTATGTATATCATCTAGTTTTGGTGTACCATGAATATTCGGTGGATTTTTTTATAATGCTGTAGATATTGATGTTAAATCTTAAATATAGTTTTATTTTTTGTTTGCTGGCTATTATTTTCATTTTGCTGTTAAGGTTTTGCTATTGTTTACTAAACTTTATGAGTAGATTTTGCATAACCTACGTCGTATAAATTAGCTGAACGTAACTGTTGTCGATATCACTTATGGAGAAATAAAATTGTGTATCATCCGCAAATAGTTTGAACTTCACACCATATCATTGTAGTATTTTCGATAGACCAGTAGGTAGTAGGTTGGCCAGGGCACCAGCCGCCCGTTGAGATACTACCACTAGAGAGGTATTGGATCCTTTGACTGGCCAGACAGTAATGCATTGGATCCCTCTCTCTGGTCACGGCTTATTTTTTCTTTGCCTACACTTACACAGAATAGTTTGGCCTATTCTTTACATATTCTCGTCTTTCTCATACACCTGACAACAATGAGATACTTAACACTTCTTCACCCAAGGGGTCAATTACTCTACTGCAATTTGTTCAGTGTACTTTCCTCTTGGTAAGGGTAGAAGAGACTCTTTAGCTGTGGTAAGCAGCTCTTCTAGGAGAAGGACACTCCAATATTAAACCACTGTTCTCTAGTCTTGGGTAGTGCCATAGCCTCTGTACCATGGTCTTCCACTGTCTTGGGTTGGAGTTCTCTTGCTTGAGGGTACACTCAGGCACACTATTCTATCTTATTTTTTTTTTCTTCCTCTTGTTTTTTTGAAATGGTGTGTTGGGCAGGCTTAATAGAAGGGCCATGGATGCCTGGTGGTTTATCAAGAGGTTGTCTTTTCTTTTTTCTGATTCTTTTTCTTCTCAAAACCATCCTTACTGTCCTCCCTTCAGTTGAAGTGGCTATCCTGGAGGGTATTTAGCCTTGCATGGTGTATCGGCTCCTCCATGTTGACCAGTTTTTCCGACTTTTTACTATAGTCTATGGGTATCATCAATCACTTTGTTTATAATTCTGTACGTATTGTTTATGTTATAATTCTTCTTAATCTAGTTTTTAAGTATGATGTCTCTTTTTTATTTCTATTAATTCTTATGCTGTCTGGAGACATTGAGCGAAATCCGGGACCAGTACGTCCTAGATTTCGTCAATGTCGTCTTCTGTATTGCAATATTCGTGGTCTTCATGCAAATATCCAAGACCTTACAGTTGCGTCCAGACAGTATGATATTCTTTTGTGCTCAGAAACTTTGGTTTCTAATATGAGGCACTCATCTGAGCTCCTTATAACTGGTTTTAAGAAGCCAATAATGTTGAAACGTGATGCCATCCCTAGGGCCAGGGGAATGGCGGTGTATATTAGGACCGAGTACCCTGCTTCTCATAAGTCCTGCTATCAATGTGGATATCATGAGATTCAGGTAATAAAAGTTTGTGGCAGGCATAACAACTTTTATTTATGTTCGATCTACCGGAATCCAGACATGGATGATTCTATCTTCGATTGTCTTCTTACCATTATGGCTAAGATACAAGAAGATGATAGAAAGGCTTCTTTTGTCTTTGTTGGTGATTTTAATGCTCACCATAGGGAGTGGTTAAGTTCTATCTCTCCTACCGATCGCCATGGCTTAAGAGCTTTAGACTTTGCCTCTGAATCAGGCTGTGAGCAAATCATAAATGAAGCTACTCACAGGTCTGGTAATTGCTTGGACCTCGTATACACTGACTCCCCTGGCGTTATAACTGGTAAGGTTGGTTCTCCAGTCGGGACATCTGATCATGCCTTGATTTCATTATTAGTGAAGACTGAGCAGCCTGTCCCTGATATATCATATTCTTGTAAAATTTATATGAAATCCCAAGCAGACTGGAATAGGATTTTACATGATCTTTTGTGCTTGAATTGGTCACAATTGTATAATAGTGTAGATCCTGTTGTCCCTTTGAATGAGAATCTAGTCAACATAATTGATAGGTGTATCCCTTCTCGTGTGCTAAGGTACCGAGTGAAGGACAAACCGTGGTTCAATGATGATTGTAGACGTGCTTTTTTGGAGAAGCAGGAGGCCTATCAACTTTGGAAGGGTAACAGATCAGATTTGACCTGGAACAACTATACTCAGCTTCGAGCTTTTGCTCATACAGTTTATGCCTTAACTGAAAAGGAGTACAATTTAACCATAAAAGAAACACTTTCTGGTACAACTCAGGAACATAAATGGTGGTCTACCCTTAAATCTGCACTCTTTGGTGTAGATGCAACAGTTCCTCCTTTACTTAAACCAGATGGCTCTGTCACTCACTGTCCAAAGGAAAAGGCAACCCTTTTGGCTGATGTTTTTGACAGTAAACAGAGTAATGAAAAACTTGAACTTCCTCATTCCTGTTTTCCTGAGGCTAAACTAACTAGTTTAGCTTTTCGATCTCGTGAGGTTAAAGCTATGTTGATGGACCTTGATGCTTATGGAGGTGTAGACCCAAATGGTATTTTTCCTTTGTTTTTTATAAAGACAGCAGATTTCTTAGCTCCAAAGTTATCTGTTATTTTGCGCAAGTTAGCAAGAAGAGGAGCTTTTAGCACTAGTTGGAGAATTGGTAATGTTACTCCTCTATGTAAATGTGTATGTGGTAGCTCAAGTCCCACTGATTACCGCCCAATTTCCATAACTCCCATATTATCTAAAGTTTTTGAACGTCTTCTGGCAAAACGTCTTAATAGGTTTGCTGAAAGTAATCATCTACTCCCTAGTTTACAATTTGGTTTTCGTAAAGGCCTTGGAGCATGTGATGCCCTTCTTACAATCTCCAATGCTGTACAGAAATCCCTTGATTGTGGTCGGGAAGTTCGTATGATTGGCCTTGATTTTAGTGCTGCCTTTGACCGTGTTAATCATGAGGCCCTTGTTTTCAAACTGAAACAGTTGGGAGTGGGTGGGTCGTTTCTTAGCATTATTATTGATTTTTTAAGTAATAGATCTCAAAGAGTTGTTGTTGATGGGCACCATAGTGATTATAGGAATGTGATATCCGGTGTTCCACACACTCTAAAAAATTAAGGGTATAAAAGGGGTAGAAAAGGGGTATTTCTAGTGGTTAAAATAGCATACCCTATCGGGGTATATAAGAACTATAATATACCCTTTACAATATACCCATATCAAGGGTATAACATATACTTGAGATACCCTTACTTAGGGGTGTATCGTAGGTAAAGAATACCCTTTTACAGGGTATTCTATACGACATAAATACCCTTGTATATTAATTATAATTTTATAATTAACATCTATTCCACCATTATATAGGTGTAGTTATAGCTTATAAGTATATAAAGTAATAAGGTCAATGATTTTAAAAGTTTGGTTTATCAATTTATTATTTCCATTACACTTGAAAATCAAAAGTATATATATAATATATAAAGAGTGATGGCAGAAGCTGCAAAGCAAACCGTACGCAGAAATCTGTGAAAAGAAAATATTTGTTAGTGTGTGTGTGCCTATATATATATATATATATATATATATATATATATATATATATATATATATATATATATATATATATATATATATATATATATATATATATATATATATATATATATATATATATATATATATATATATAGAAAAGAAAGGAAAAAATATCATGCATAAATACCTAACTGTATGCTACCTCAGGTCAAACTGATTAAGAAATCATTGGCGTCAGTGTTTGCTTACAGACTACGCGTAATCGTAAGTTATTAACGTTTAGCTGAATACGTTGTTTATGGTTTTTTCCTCCCAGACAGCTTGACGCTCACGCTCTCTCTCTCTCTCTCTCTCTCTCTCTCTCTCTCTCTCTCTCATAATTAAGTACTAATGATAATTTCTTACTTATTTTCCCCGGTGTTAGTAATAATGATTTTTTAGACTATCACAGCCTGAATGCAAAACTAATGATGATGTCTGACAATTTTTATTCGTAACGTTGAAGTAGGAAATAATGTTAAGTATGGTAGTTTTGACTTTTAAAATACTGCAGAAATAATGGGGATGAGTAACCTAAAATTTATTCAAGGCAGCATTTCAGATAATAAGAAACATTTTATCATACGTAAAATTATGGTAAAAAGTGTTATAGGTCACATAAATACCAGAGTCAATGCAAAAACCATAATAATAAAAACAATATAATAATAATATAAGGAGTATAATAATAATAATAATAATAGTAGTAATAATAGTAAAAAGAGTAAAGGAATAATAATAATCATAGCAATATTATTATTATCATTTTATATTGATATCAAAATTATAATAATAATAATAATAATAATAATAATAATAATAATAATAATAACAGTAAAATTAAATGAGATTATGGAAAGCAGTCAGCGAGAGACAGAGGGGAGAAAGAATTCGCCTGGCGAGAGAGGGAGGACTTGTCTCAGTTGTCGTGCCTAGTGACGTCACATTAATAACGGCTATCCGAGAGAAAGCTGTACATGAGTTGACAAAGAGCAATTTCATATATATATATATATATATATATATATATATATATATATATATATATATATATATATATATATATATATATATATATATATATATATATATATATATATATATATATATATATATATATATATATATATATATATATATATATATATATATATATATATATATATAAGATTAATTGAATTATTATAACTAAAGAAGTTACTAAAGTCTACTAAGTAGTATGTCAAAAGGCTTCGTCTCTGTTTTAACCATCTTTCAGTGCAAACCACAACGTAGGTATATGCTATTCAGAATCATTGTCAAAACGAAATAAAATAATGTAAGTGTCATTCTCGAATAGTTGTGGTTCTTTCACCATAGTTATGACATGCAACAGAGACTTACATAGCCGCGTATTTGTATGGTAAACCGCCGCCTTTTTATAAGCATCTACCGGCGTTTTTCTTTCAAATCAGAGTTGGCGGTGTATATACATGTTGGGGACCACTGTCTATGCTTGCATAGATGGACAGTTAGTGTTCTTACCTTGGTTAGCAGTTAACAGGTGAAATGCAGTGTAGATATTATAATCTCGATGACGCTAATTGGAGCAATTCATCTTCACGGCAGAGCAGACGAGAGTCCAGACGCCATTGAAATTTCCCGCCAAATTCCCGGGGTCTCGAAGAATCTCGAGACGGCAACAATACAAATTGCCAAGTACCGCATTTTGTAGGAACTTGCTTCAAAACTATCCATAACTCAAAACCAATATGTTGTTCGTAACTTTTTTGGTGCATTACACTATCAGTGTAACAATATGGTGATTTAATACAGAGTAAAAGTTCATTTCATGACATGATCACACAAACTTACCAAGCCCATTTTAAGACAAAATACAATAGAGGGTATATTATTCACAAAAAATACCCTGCCTCCTGGTTTTGAGGGGTATATTTGAGCCTTAGGGTGTTTTATATGTATTTAAACCCCAGCTCAATCGTTATACCCTTTCTGTACCTTGAACTTTTTACAGTGCAGGGTAGTGTTCTTGGCCCTTTACTTTTTATACTCTATACACATGACATGTGGTTTGGCCTAGAAAACAAGCTTGTTGCATATGCAGATGATGCTACTCTCTTTGCATCAATTCCATCCCCTGAATGTAGATCTAGGGTTGGTGAATCCCTTAATAGAGATTTAGCTAGAATTAGTGCATGGTGCAAATTATGGGGTATGAAGTTGAATCCTAACAAAACTCAAAGTATGATTGTAAGTAGGTCAAGGACGGTGGTTCCTCAACATCCGGATCTCAGTATTGATAATGTTTCTTTAAATATGTATGACTCTTTCAAAATTTTAGGTGTGATTCTCGACAGTAAATTTACTTTTGAGAAACATATAAGGTCTGTGTCTTCTTCAATTTCACAAAAAATAGGCTTATTGAGAAAGTCTTTCAAGATTTTCGGTGATCAATCTATTCTGAAGAAGTGTTTTAATTCTTTCATTCTACCTTGTTTTGAGTATTGTTCTCCTGTCTGGTCTTCAGCCGCTGATTCTCATCTTAATTTGTTGGACAGAAACTTACGGTCTATTAAATTTCTTATTCCTGATCTAGATATTAATCTCTGGCACCGTCGTTCAATTAGTTCATTATGCATGTTGCATAAGATTTTTCACAACTCTGACCATCCTTTACATTCAGATCTCCCTGGACAATTCTATCCTGCTCGTAATACTAGGCAGGCAGTTAATTCTAATAGCCAGGCCTTCTCCATCACGAGGCTCAATACTACGCAGTACTCTAGAAGTTTTATTCCAGCTGTGACCAAGTTGTGGAATGATCTTCCTAATCGGGTGGTTGAATCAGTAGAACTTCAAAAGTTCAAAGTTGGAGCAAATGCTTTTTTGTTGACCAGGCGGACATGAGTCTTTTTATAGTTTATTTATGACATATTTAATTTTGATGTTGTTGATAGTTTATTATATGACATGTCTGTTTTGACGTTGTTTCTTATTTTAGAATGATTTATTGTTAATTTGTTCTCTTCATTTATTTATTTCCTTATTTCCTTTCCTCACTGGGCTATTTTTCCCTGTTGGAGCCCCTGGGCTTATAGCATCTTGCTTTTCCAACTAGGGTTGTAGCTTGGATAGTAATAATAATAATAATAATAGATGCAGAATAAGATTGGGTCCAATACACTCTCCTGAGGTACCCCACTAATTAAAGGTTCATATGATGAATTAGAGTTTCCAATTTGCACACAGTAATTTATGCCAACCAAGTAGTATTTAAGGTTCTCAAAAGCTTGATCTTCAACACTGATGGAGCGCAGATCATTCAGTAGCAGTTCATGCACAACTGTATCAAAAGCAGCACGAAGATCGAGTAATATTAAAATATCACATTTATTTTCACCCATCATTTCCAGTATATCATTTACAACAGAACAGATGGCTGTCTCCATAAAGTATAATTTTCTGTAAGCAGGCTGGTTGTCTGGCAGAGCTTCTATTTTCCCTAAGTGACTAATTAGTTGTTCAAGAATTATGTATTTTAGCACTTTTGAAACAAAAGATAGATTCGAAATAGGTGTATATGAATTTAATTCCTGATAATCCAGATAACTTGTCAGAACCGGTGCAACTATAGCTATTTTCTCAGATTTGGGAAACTTACACTCATCGATGCTTACAATTGCTATTCTCATAATTATTTTGGCTAAACTACTATGAGTTTCAGGGCCTCTGTAACACGGTTTTTTCGCAATAACTTTTTTTCTATGAATTTCATAAATATAACGCTTATTCAGAATGCACATTATATCTACACATAAATTTTGACTATATTCTGCATTACGTAGGTTGAATAAATTTGGTACTTTATTAAGTAAAAGTGACGATTTTTGAAGAGAAAAGGTTTCGAACGCACTCGTTACGTAACTTATGACGGCATTTCTTCTCTCTCTCTCGATCGATGATTGGTTATACGTAACGAAGGCTATACCTCTGCCAACAATAACACAAAAGTGTAAATAAAAGCAAAGCTGTAAACCTTTATGAACTCTGAAACCTCTCCACTGAGAATTGTCATAATGAACAAACAAAATATGTTAATAAATACAAAAACACTTCGATTATTTGTCTAACTCCCAAAATAAGTTTCCTAAGAAATTACAGTCTACTTTATAGCTCACAATCAGACTGACAAGGTGTAGGGAATAGTTGGTAATTTTCAAAAACGTAGTAGACAAGCTTGATTTGATAACTGCTACATCCAATGTCAAGCAATTTTTATTTATTGTCTATTTACCGATCTATTTACTGTAAAAAAAAAAAAAAAAAAAGCCGGTACTGTATTTTGCTTTAAATTTTCACCAATGATTATCGTCAGAATGATGACTTCATGAGGCTCCACCCACTTTAGTCTCGTTATAATTCTGGATAACACTGAAGGCTATCATGGGCATTGTTGGATCAGAAAATTTAAATTCTGGCTATAAAAACTTATTTCTCGAGTAGTTGTAAGAAGTGCTAAATGATCCTCAAGGATCCCAGCAGTTGGCCTAAACGTTTATACTACTGTTGCGGCACTTCTGCTACAGTAGTATTACTACGCTAGCACAGATACCCCGCCCACATTTATGTATCGTTCCGCCATTCATAAAGTCTTTGTAAGGTTTTTTTCACTGCGCAATAAGCCCTGGCTTCCTCAGAAATTAAGTTTAACATTAGATGATAGGTTATTTCATTAAGCTGACAAATTATGGCAACTGGGTATGTTATTGCCGATGTTGAAGCTAAAGATAAAGTATGGTATCATTCCTTTATTGCATTATCATCTTTACTACTATTTGTTTGGCCACATGTAGTAATTATTTTAAAGGATAAATTAATTATGTTCACTTTACTCCTATAAATTCACATTAGATGTACAAATAAAACTCCTAAAACAATTCCTGATTTATTTACAAAATGCAGTCATGCCCAAAACATATACGGCCTAAGAAGAAGAAAAAAAATTATATCGGATGATCCGTTGGTCTGATGGAGAGTTTAGCGCAAAATTCTTATTTTAACAAAAATAGTTATATAAAGACTGTTTACATACAATCTCTCTCTCTCTCTCTCTCTCTCTCTCTCTCTCTCTCTCTCTCTCTCTCTCTCTCTCTCTCTCTCTCTCTTGGTGGCCTAGTGAATAGTTAAAGGACATTTTCAAAAGCCTGAATGACATTACAAGTATTATAATCATGTTACGCTATATACAAATCAGACCTTAAATACTGGATTTAAACTAAACACTGAATAATTACCTATTCAGGCTATAGTAAATATGGCCATGGGATTTCTCTTGACTGTATAAAGTTGCAAGTCGTAAGATAAATGCAGTTTTGCAACCACAGGGGCAATTCCAAATCCTGCTAGCCATTCTTGACTGTTATGGGTTCCAGAGCCGATGGAAGAAGGTGAATGGGTGTCCGGTGGATGGGCGGGGCAAAATTTTGTCAAAAGGTGTTTACATTGCTTACGTAATGAATGTTTTCGACTCTTGGCTCGTTATCACTGGCCATGGCGTCGGCTAGATCATTTTTACTCTATAAAAATTAAAACTATCGGGTTTAGGTTATTGAAAATGCTGACAAAATTTGTGTGTGGTTGTAAAATATACACATGTCAACTTTCAGCTACATCCGATGCCTTGATAATGAGCAAAGTCCAAAAAACCGTGTTACAGAGGCCCTGAATCTCATAGTAAAAAAGTTTCTTTCTCCAGTTACTTCAGATATTGGCATCGGATAGACCGCACAATTACTTTTCCTCGCTCTCTTTATAATCCTGGTGATATCATCTTGTGTAATGTTGTTAAATCTCGTTAATTTTATCTGTGTATCTGATGCAGCATTAATCTGATGTTGAGTATTTATAAATGACCTAGTTACATTTTCTATTCTGTTTTTAAAGAATATAAGAAAATCATTCGCCAGTTCCTGGTGACTGTACCCCTCTGGTAGCCTTTTTTTCATCTATACTTCTCATTATACCATTTAGGAGACGATATAACTTATTTATGTCTGTTGCTGCTTCGCTGATCTTTCTCTTATAGTATTCGCTTTTTTCCTTCTTTGTATGTAGTTTTACTGGCACATTGCAGTTTTGTATTCTACCCATGTAATTTCAGTTTTTGATTGATTCCATCATTCTTTACGTCTTTTTTCCTCTGTTTTCTCCAAAATCTCACCATCAAACCGAGGAGATCGGTCTTTAACAGTTATAGTCTTTTCTATCAGTGGACACATGGTATCATATTCATCTTTACTTACTTTTCTTCATGACCTCTCAAACAAATGCAATACGTGAGAAGTTTGATATATGTCTAAAAATTATTTTCTTCACCACTGCATGTTTCTGTAGAAGTAGTCTAAACATATTAAGTTTCTGCACTGGGGAGATAGTGCATTTCTCTTCTACATTTATATAAAATACGAATGTTATTCATTCCATCACTGAAAACTAGGTCCAACGTATGCCCAATTAAAGTAGTTGCACAGTCGATATTATTTACAAGATGATATAATTCCAATAACTCACTAAATACTGAAGCATCAAAATTTGATGCGTCCTCCATCATAAGATTGATGTCACCACAAATAACTAATTTATTTTTTTTCCATGATAATCATCTCAATGGGTACACTTAATTTTTCAAAGAAGACACTAGCATTTGTTTTAGGAGTTTTGTAATTTTTTTTTTTTTTTTTTTTTTTTTTTTTTTGTATTAAGTTTATTTCTGTATATTCGAAGCTTGATACATTAGTTCTTTTTAACACTTTGAGATTTGAGTAACCTTTATGAATGAAGAGCCCGACACTCCCACCAGACCGGCCCTCTCTCGGAATGTGAAAGAAAGTGTGCGCGCGCGCGTGTGTGTGTGGGGGGGAGGCGGTTCATTTCAGTGGTCATCGCCTTGTCAAAGTTATTAAAACATGTTTCAGATAATGCTAGTATGCCCAAATATTTCTCGTTTATCATTCCCAAATTTGAATAGTTTTATTACCAACAGACTGTATATTTACATAGCCACAGTTTATGAAATCTTTAGTATCCATGTTCAGTATTTTCTGCTAGTCTTTTCAATTCCAAGTCATAAGCTTCATAATTTCTTGAATTTACTATGTGGCCATTTAGTTTGTTTAACTTTGTGCAGTTTATACACTTTGACAGTGGAGAATTATAGTTTTTGATAGAATGTATTTCTGAACATTTCTCACAGACTTTATCATCAGTCTTAAACTTGAAATCTTTTTCAAGATGTCCATACCTCTAAAAGTGGTAGCAGGTGATCACATGGTACCTTTCACGTATGTTATAATTACCCCATCGTAACATAACATTGTCAACATTATCATGAATAGCCTTCCGAACTTCAGGATCAAATTTCAACACGTGATGGGTAGCCCCACCTGCAGAACTTTCCTTCATTACCACACTTATCTTCTCTTCTATGCTTTGGATTTGGTCTAGGCAACGATTTCTTTGAATCAAGGAATTTACTACATAATCTTCATCATTGTATGCATTGCATATCAATATTTTTAATTTCCCGATTTTTCTCACCTCAGTGTCGGCAACCAATGTCTGAATCTTGTTTGCTGCTTCCTCTCTGATCTTATTGTTAGCAAAATTTACAACATTTCCATTTATCTTTTAGTATTTGCTCGATCTCATTTTTTCTGTCAGTAATTTTATTTGTTGTGTCAGTTGATCTAATTACCAGTAGATTCTTTTCGTTAACTTTGTCAGTGTATGTAATTTTCTCTGGTTTTGGGTCTATCAGTGTTTGAAGTGCTACCTTAATTAATTCCATTTTCATCGCTAGATTATCAACTTTCTCTGTGGGATCAGCCTGGTTGGAATTTGCTGCATGTGCGCCAAGCTCTGCAACTTTGTTTTTCTAATCCAGCAATTATCTCATCTTGTTCCATCAAAGCATTGTCTCTCATTCTCAATGCCTCCTCTAATTTTGATATATGTAACTTGGGTACTCTGGCTTCATCTACACAGTGTGGGCATATCCATTTTAAGATTAATATGTCTTTATTCACTGATGGTTGTCACTATAGACACACACTCCTTATGATAGTGCCTTTTTCAATCACATCCTATCCACTTTTTTTGGGTCTCCCCAATGTGAAACCATGGGGGAGTCAGAGCCAGACATGATGTACTATTACTTCTTACTTTAGTCTCTCCATAAGATTAAATAATATCTTTACAATGATTTCATAAACGAGAAACATGAGCTAAAAACATGGCGATCACCAAACACTATTGCGACGACTGTTTGGTATCCTTGACAGTGAGGCATGCAATGCAATGGATAAGGATAGGGAAGTGGGGAATATGGGATAAGAAAGAGTACCCCTGGATACAATCCAGTTTATAGCCCGAAGGCAGGTACTCGGGATGGGAAGGAATAAGGGAAAAGGAAGAAAGAGAATTACAGGAGGAGAATAAAAGAGAGGGGCAGACCCTCATGCGAGTTAATTTAGGAGCCACCTATAAGTAGAGGCGGCTAAGAATGAAATTAAAAGGAAAGGACAAGCAGGGAGAGGAAGGGATTTTTGGTTCACGCGGTCTAGCCCTATTGCAAGTTGACTGCCTGTCTGACACTATTTGATGGTAAAAAAGTTATGATAGCAAATTGGTAATGAAGTTTTTATTGAATAATGATTTGATTTATTAATTCGAGATATTTATTTATATTTATTTTAATCAGTAGAGATATATCTTGGCCGGGGAGATCACAGTTGACTTTGGGATCTAGTCTCCTCCACCAGTTATGATCCCGAGTATGTCCTTGTTACCGTGCTTAGGTCGTCATCGTCAGTAGCTAATTTATCCCAACTTTTCTGGCTAAGTCTGTGGAACCTGACATTTAGGGGCTCCAACTTGGAATGTTGATGAAGTTCTTGAATTTTATTGTAATATGGATGCCCCTCTTTATAAGCTCGCCTCAACGCTTTATTTTGTACTGCTTGCATTTTATTCATTGATGACTTACTGAGAGCTCCAAATATTATTGTTGGGTATTCTAATTGTGGTCTTACTAAGGATTTATAAAGTCTAAGTTGTGTTTTGGTTGATAGACCTTTAAACCTTTTTAATCTATTGAAAGTCAACCTAGAAACATTTATTCTATCTTTAACATGAGAAAGGATGCCAGAACGTTTAAAGTTACACCAGAGTATTAGTGCTTTACGTTTAAATGGGATACGGACGTTATCTACTATCATTTCTGCGGGATTGTTGGCTGATATTGATAGAAGTTAAAATTTATTGATAGTTGTGGTTCTTTTCCATTTCTTTTCATAGTTACGAGTATTAATTTTCTGTAATTCACGGACAATTTTTCTCTGTAGCCTTAGTTTATTTTTGTTAGGATAAGTAATTACTTGGGTGTGTTTGTCTGCAAACATGATTTGCAGGCAACCTTCTACAGGGGGAGAGGTATCTTTAATATAGAAGTTATATAGTGTAGGGGAGAGAACACTGCCCTGAGGAACTCATGAGAGCAATTGAAACTCTGGCCCTATGAATTCTTTGATTTTGATCATTGCAACCCGGTTATCTAAGAAGTTGCATAGCATCCTGGTTGCTAAACTTAGTAACTGTGTATCTAATAATTTGTACTTTAAACCTTCATGCCATACTTTATCAAAAGCCCGGCTGACATCTCTAGAGATCAGGTTACAACCACAACCTAGACTTTTCTTAACTGCCCTACCTATAACACCGATGAAATAGACATCTTATTTAGGCTCGAGGTGAAGGCGGCAAGTCCATCCTTGCCAAGCTTCTTGGGCAGGATGTGTTGTACTATGCCATTGGTATTTTTAGATCTATTTCTGAAGCAGGTCTTTCGAGAACTATTTAAATTTTATGAGGACATCTTTGCTTCTATGGTTTCAAATTGAATACACTTTTATTATTTATAACAAAAGATGACCAATGACTAATGTCAGGATGCCAGAGAATTTTATATCAATCAATTAATCTTCACATTTTATTCATTACAGCACTGTTTCGTCAGAACTATGCCTTTATCAAGTGATTACTGGTTAACATGGGTTTGCAATTCCTTTTATACAAGAAATTCTACAAATATTATGATTAATTATGTTGAGATTATATTTTGAAGAAATTAAAAATTTAAAAATAGAAATAAGGTGAAAATTTTCAAAATTCAGAGATGCCTAGATTATGAAAAGGATAGATTTTGATCATATTGACTTCTTATAACAGTCAATAAAACACTGCAGACCCAGCAAATTCTTTGTAGGATTTTACATTGTATCAAATTCTTAGCTAATCAGAACTGAGCTTTTCGGGGTCATGATGAGAACATATGTGATGCTGACAATAGCAACATTGGTAATTTCCTTGGCCGGGTAAAACTAATAATGAAAAACACTTAGATTATGTAAAACAGAAAGCTTGATCTGTGTCATATTCATCTCCTTTAGTACAGAATGAATTTATACAACTCTTAGCATTACCTGCAATGAACAAATTACTTGATGATATTCGTCTAGCAAAGCACTATGGGCATTTATTTGATTCTACTCCCGACAGTGCCCATAGAGAGCAAATGTCTGAAACTGTGAGATATGTTGATATAAACTTTGAGATAAAAACGGTAACTGTAAAAGAGAATTTCTTGGTTTCATTGAATTCAAACAAAAAGGTGCAGCAAGCATAGTTGAAGCATCATCTAATCAGCTAGAAAAGGACACACACTCTTCATGGATGACCTTTCTGTTTCAGTTGCAGGAGCAAGAATGGCAACAGTTCAAAGAAAGCTTCAACTCACAATTGATCAAGTTATGAGATGGGCAGATTTGAATGGCATTCGGTTTTCTACAAGTAAAACAGTTGTCATTCAATTCCGTCGTATTCATGGTGTACACCCAGACCCATATGTATATATATATATATATATATATATATATATATATATATATATATATGTGTGTGTGTGTGTGTATATATATACATTTGTATATATATACATATATACAGTATATATATATATATATATATATATATATATATATATATATATATATATATGTATATACATACATATATATATATAGATATACATATATATATGTATATATATATATATATATATATATATATATATATATATATATATATATATATTTGTTTATATCGTATTCGTTGTGTTGAAGGAACATTTTTAGGCATAACCTTTCACAGAAAGTTAACTTGGATCTCACATCTCGAAAAGATAAGAATTAAATGTTTAGAGATTTTAAATATTTTTAAGGTATTAGCCCATACATCTGTGGGAGCATATCGCCAGACTCTATTAAGACTTTATAAAGCCCTCATTTAATCGATTTTTTTTATATGGGCATGTATTATATTCTTCAACTTCTGCTATCAAGTTGAATATTTCAGATTCCATTCACCATGCTGTCATCAGATTAGCTACTTGTGCTTTTAGAACATCCCCCATCCCTAGTCTTTTAATCGATGCAGGTAAGTGGCCTTTGGGCTTATATCGCCAGTCTATTATGATCAGATATTGGTATAGGTTACAGAGGCTTCATAATTTCTTGACCTTTGGTACTGCCAATAAAGAAAAACTCTTTTTATACTATGAGGCCCAATCTACATCCCCAAAGCCTTATAGACTCAGAGTGAAACAACTGCTGAATAGCCTGAGTCTTTCCAGGAGCGTGGTACAACCTTTTAGGCTATCAGTCACCCTTCTCTGGAAACTTCCACAGATCTCCCTCTGTAATTATTTTACTGGCTCTGAAGGCAACGTGTTAGATGATGAAATGCGGACTACCTTTTTTGAACACACAGAATAATACAAGGATAGTGGATTTATATTTATGAACAGCTCCAAATCCAGTGGTGGAATTGGATTTTGGGTGTAAAATTCTTGTTTTACTTGTAAACTTGCACAACCTTTGGCATCCTCTATCTTTAGAGCAGACCTGAATTGTATTCTGACTGCTACTGAAAAGAAAGCACTAATGAAAGAGGGAAATCTTGCTATTTTTAGTGATGTAAAAAGTGTTTTGTAAGCATTGCCTGTTTTTACTCCAACCAACCATTTAGTTTTAAGAAATTTAGTGCAGCTCTATATTTGAAGTACCGCAGGCAAGTTAGTTAAGTTTTGCTGGGTTCCAGCTCATTTGGGTGTGCCAGAAAATGAAGCAGCCTACAAATTAGCAAAAGAGCCATAAAAAAATACTTCCTGGAAGATATCTACTTCATAGTAATGACGTTTTGCCTGATATCAAAAAGTCTCTTCGTAATAGCTGGCAATATTACTGGAATGCTGTTGATCAAGACAAAATTAATGAGATTTCATGGGAATATGGTACTATACCTAGAAAGTTAGAAACAGTCCTTTGTCGCCGTAGAATTGAGCACACATGCTTAACCCATGAATTCATGATGAATGGCAGGTGCCAATCCTTTTGTGATGACTGCTTGGTTCCCCTGACTGCTAGGCATTTACTTATTGAATGTCCCAGTCTTGAGTTTATCAGAGAACAAATCCTCCTAGAAGATCGTCATGAGGATGGCAGGTACATCCTCAACAGATTTCTTGGAGACGTTGTTTATGAAGCCAGTGGCATTTTTAGGTTCTTATTGGAAGCTGGCCTTCTTAGTCGTTTTTAAATGGTATATGGAATTATAAATGTTTTATTTTATTTATCTATTAATTTCTGTTTTTATTTCAAATTTCTATCTTGAATTGATCATACTCTCTTCGGAATCAATGACCATTGATGTTATAATGCCAGATAATCAGCGATGTTCATTCACTCACAGTAGGTAGAATTACATGGCACAGCTTATGATGTGTGTAGGAAGTGTTTGATGGTTCCCATTTCTTCAAGTATCGTATTCAAAGATGAATTATTTACTGATCTTGAAGGTAAGTCGTGCATTAGAATTTGTATCTATTTTATATACATCTCTTTACCTAATTACAAATCTATGTTAGTTAGGACTTTTAGGATCTGACACGCAAATAATTTCAATGTCAGTTAGGTTTCATTTGCAGACATATTCTCCTGGAGCCACAAGATTACGCCTTGTGTTCTTTGTAGACACCCTTCAAGACCTCTACTTTTACAATCCAAACATTGTTAAGCCATAAAGAATGACAACCTTTGATTACATATTGTACTTGCGGTCAACCTACGTGGGGCAGCTCCTTGATGTACCTATGAACCAGATTGGTCCACTCGAACTGGCCTAGCCTACCCAGTCAAAGGTTAATGATCATACTTTCGCTTGGATTATAGAAATTTTAAGGTAATAGCATCCTATAGTGAAAATACACTGCTGAGGATATATTTTTGAAAACCAGCGATGAAAGTTCAGTCACTCTTTTCTTAGCTTGCGTTAATTCTTAATTAAATACTTTGTTGATTTTAAGTTTTATTGATAATGGCTGTCCTTGTACTTGGGATATATAGATGTAAGTATTTTTTATCTTTTAATTTTAGAGTGAAAATGTTGTATAACGCAACGAAACGTTTCGTAAATAAAACATTTCTTAGTTTTTATATTCTTAATAAGAATATGCTTCCCCTCTCACCTATCAACTTTTTCCTTAACACGACTTGTTTTGAGAGTTATAAGTATATTTTCTTATTTTTCATTATTGAATTATATGTTAAGTATTATATAGAGTTTTGTGCAGTTAACTTTTGATCGATAAACATTTTAGAGCTCCCACTTGTAATTTGTTGAAAGAAAATCATTTCAAATTTACCAGAAGGTGTAAGAAATAAGTTTGGCATTACTTATGTTAAAAGATATGTTAGTACACTATCTTATTTTTCTTTTACAACGCGTTTAGTTTTCTATGCAGCCCCATTCAGTCCTCCAGAAGGAACAGAAATGCTCACTATTGTTTTCCCCGTCATTAACTACGTTTCTTAGTCACCAAGATATTGAACACTAGATATACCACCATCATCGTCAGCGGCAGCCGCAACTAATCCACTGAAGGACAAAAACCTCAGGCATGTCTTTCCACTCCAGTCAGTTTGTGGTCTTTCTATGACACTCTATACCCGCAAATTTTCTTAGCTCGCCATTCCATCGTCTTCTCTTCCTTCCCTTGCTTCTTTTTCAGTCTCTAGGGACCCATTCTGTTATTCTTGATGTCCCTCTATTGTCTGTCCTTCTCGTTATGTCCTGCCCATGCCCATTTCTTTTTGTTACATGTAGTTACAACATCCTCTACTGTAGTTTGCTTTCGTAACCAGGTTGTTCTTTTTTGTCTCTTGGTGTTATTCCCATCAATATTCTTTCCAGTACTCTTTAGTTGTAATAAACTTATGTTCTAATGCTTTAGTAAGTCTCCAAGTTTCCGATGCATAAGTTAAGACGAGTTGGATTATTTAATTAAATACTTTTTCATAGAAATTGGAATTTTACTTCATTTTCATAATCTCATTTTATATACCAAAATCTCCCCATCCCATATTTAACCCAATTTTAATTTCGGTCTCATATCCTGAGGAACACTCTCTTACTGTCGCCTAAGTATATATATTCATTAACAATCTTCGGAGGTTTGTCTATGACCCTTATTTTTTGTCCCTGTATTTACATTTAACATTATCTTAGTTCTATTCAGATTCGTTATCGGTCCTACATTTCTGCTTTCTTTCAAATCTTCTATCATCCTTTGCAATTACTCCCATGATTCACTAAATATAACTATTTCATCTGCAAAATCGTAAGTTGTTAAGGTATATATTCCTCATTAATGTTAATTCCTACATTTTCCAAATCTAAATTCTTAAAAACTTTTAGGCATGCTATTAATAATTTAGGAGAGATGGAGTCTCCCTGTCCAACTTCTTTTTTAATCAGAATTTTCTAAATATCTTTATGTAGTTTTGGAATAGCTGTACTTTCCATACAGATATCTTCGAAGGTTCTAACATAAGATTCGTCTATTCCCTGTCTTTAAAAAGCTTTCATTACTTCTAAAGTTTTAACAGAATCAAAAGCTTTCTTATAGTCTATAAATGCCTTATATGGTGACTTTTCTTACTCTGTTGATTTTTTTTCATTAGATGGTTGATAACACGGATATGGTCAGTTGTTAGATACCGACGTCTACAGCCTGTCTACTCTCTTGGTTGATTAAAGTCCAGCTGTCTTGCTATTCAGATTAATATGATCTTTGTAAATATTTTATATATTACGGAGAGTAAACTTATTGGGTGGTATTTTTCTGTCTTCTAAGTCTCCCTTTTTGTGAATTAGTATAATGATAAAGTTTTTCAAGCAGTAGGTATAGAGCATTCTTGTACACATTTTGTGTAAAGTTCAGCGAGTTGTACCACTATGAAATATCCTCCATTTATCAATGAATTAATTATTGGGCCATTCTCTCCTGCTAATTTGCCTCTTTACAGGCTTTTTAATGGTTCCTTTACTTTTCCTGCTGTTACGTTTGGTACCATCTGAGGCGTTTCATAATTTTTTATTGGTAGTGTTATTTCTTATATCACTATTATATAGCACTGTACAGAAATCGTATGTAATTTTTAGCACTCCATCTCTTTCGCTGGTATTTCCATTCATCCTTTAAAACAAATATTTGTAGGCACCCTGTTCCAATTCTTCTTTTTATCAATTTGATGTTTCTTTCTTTCTTTAGTGTTCCTTCAAATTTGGTCTGAATGGAATTACGCATGTCTAGGATTACGATTGTCTTAGGTTTTTAGTTTGCTTATTATTTTGGATAGTTGTGCTAGTTGTATTGCATCTCTCTTGGATTTTACCCTCATTTCCAATCTTTTCTTTATTGGGTTTTGGTCTTTTCCGATAGCTTTCCTTAATCTTATTTAGGAACTCTTCCACCCATCTCACTTTCAGATTCTAATAAAAATTTTGTTTAATTTCTGTTCATTTCTTCTTTACTTGCTTCAATTTCATCATGTAGCTGTGAGTACCTATTTTCGTATTAAATGAATGTTTTTTTTTCTTTCTTGAATGTACACAAATTTTACTTCTTCACATTGATTTTAACTGTTCTAACATTTTACGTCCAAGCTAGATTAACTATTTCACAGAGCACAAAATCTATTACGTTTCTCTATTTGGTCTTCTCCATATCCATTTTCTATGTTCCTTTTTTTTTATGAAAAATGGTGTTCATGATTTTAGGATTGTTTCTTTCAGTAAATTCTATAACATGTCTTTGCCATTTCTTGTGCCTACTCCAAATTTACCTACTGTTGATTCTCCTTTCTTCTCTTGACAAATATATATTGAATGCAATGTTTTTTTTTTCTTTTTTTTTTTCAAAGATATCACCAGATCTTCATAGAAAGTTTCTGTTTCTTCCTCTATATTGGATGATGTTGATGCATACGTTTGAATTATTTTCAGTTTATATTTCATCAATAGTTTAAATCAATGTTACAATTCTGTCACTAAAACTAAAAAAAAATCTTCTATGTTACTTGCAAGATTTTTTATTAACAGGAAAACCCACTCCATTTTCTCTGTTCCTTGCATGTTCCAGGAAGCAAAATATATATCCCCCTTTAAATGTCGCTTATAAATGGCAGAGGCAATGCCCTGGCCTAGAGACTGACCTTATATACCAGCGACTTACTGTAGTTCCCTAGCCATCCAAGCTAGGACAAGGGAGAACTAGGCAATGGCTGCTGATGACTCACCAGGTAGACCTAGAGGCTCCCTTAAATCCCCCCTCCATCCTTAGCTCACAAGGACGGTGAGGTTGCAGACACTACAAGAAACTATCAAGCTTGAGCGAGAATTGAACCCAAGTCTGGCAGATTGCTAGGCAGGGACATTTCCACTACACTATAACAATCCTATAAGTTTCTCCAGTTCTTCCATTTTCCCTCAATCCTATTAGATACCAATTCATTTGTTTCATCTCTTCTTGTAACGCAGTAAGATTTTCCCTAGACAGGGTCCTGACATTATATGTTTGTAAGTTCAGTTTCCAAAGGTGGCCTGTTCTATATAGGACAATTCGGTCCCGGACAATTCGTTCCCGGACAGTTCGGTCCCGGACAATTCGGTACCAGGACAATTCGGTACCAGGCTTGTCATTTTTTTAAATGTCTAAATCAGAAAAATATGATATTTCTATATTACATATTATGAATTATTTATATATGATATTACCTAAATACCTAACTACTTAGTTTGGTTATTCACTAGTTGTTTACAAACAATCCACCTAACTACTTTGTTACTAAACGATTAGTTTGGTTATTCCCTTAGTTTAAAAAAAAAATATAAACAAAACGACTTTATTAGTTTCTTTATTCCAGACTTTTTAGTCTAGTTTCACCCCATCATTCACGCAGATGGAACTTTTAAGAGCTGTCCTGTTATATTTTTCTAATTATATGTCTTGCATATACAAATTAAGAACTTCAGTGCTCCAAGATTCTTTGCCCTCTTACCTGATAAGTCTCAAAATACGTATGAGCGCCTTTTCCAAAAAGTGAAAGAATTAGTGAATAACGAGGTGCCAGAAGATATGATAATAGACTTCGAAAAAGCAGCAGAAAACGCATTTTCAAATACGTTTCCAGGAACAAATATTTCTTTTTGCTTATTTCATTTAGGAAAAAAATTTTATAGACATGTTGTAGCTGAAGGTTTTAAGGTACGTTCCCACGAAGATGACATATTCAGTCTTAAATTGAGATGTTTTATAGCCTTAGCATTTTTACCTGTAAATCAGGTTGCGGATGCCTTTGATGAATTGGTTGAGGATGATGATATCCCTCAACCTATTGTCTCTTATTTTGAAAATTCATATATGGGACCAGTGAGAGGGAGATGTACCAGAAGGAGGAGACTTGATCCAAAATTTTCAATAGAATCTTGGAATGTTCTTCACCGATGCTTGAACGGAGAATCGCGTACAATTAATAATTTGGAAGGTTTTCACAGCACATTTATAGCAAGTCTCTCCAGTATGCATCCAAATATTTGGAAATTGATTGAAGCCCTCAAAAGAGAAGAGAGTTTGGCAAAAACCAAATTACAAATGATGCGAAACGGGGATGAACCAGTAAAAAAAAAAGAAGTACAGGGACTGTCACAAGCGTATCATTCACCTAGTACATAAATATAATCAAGCTGGGAGAATGCAGTTCCTTAAAGCAATCGCTCATAATATTAAAGTTTAAATTTTTTTGTATACTTTTAACGACAAGAAATGTATAGTTTTTACTATTTTATTTCTATATAAATACTTTTAACATAAGAAATGTATGGTTTTTACTGTTTTATTTTCTATATAATAAAGAAACTAAAGAAGTATTTTTTTTTTATTTATCGCACACGCAAGGATAAATCAATTAGACTTTTTATATCTTTACTAACAAAAGCAAAAATTTTCTGTTAAAAGTAATGCTTAGAACTGATAGGGATTTTAGAAACTAAAAAAATGGGAAAAATACTGTTTTTTCCATATTATAAGAATCAATTGGTACCGAATTGTCCTGGTACTGAATTGTCCTAGTACCGAATTGTCCGGGACCGAATTGTCCAGGACCGAATTGTCCGGGATTGAATTGTCCGGGACCGAATTGTCCGGACACCATATATATATATATATATATATATATATATATATATATATATATATATATATATATATATATATATATATATATATATATATATATATATATATATATATATATATCATACGATTATGGCTCCCTGGTCTGGGCACTAAAAATATGTTATACTATGACTCGTGACTGGGAACCAAACGTAATACTACATATACTATGACTGGCAAGGTAATCAACCTCTCGAATTCCAAACTTACTTGTTTGTTTTTACCTTAACACTATTACTCTTTAAAATATTAATACACTAATTCTGAGACAGTTAAATAACTCCCACACAGCAATATATAAAACACTGAATATCCAAAGGTCTCTGAAGTACACTCAAAACAAAATTGGGTAATTACTCTTAGGTATTATTCAAAACTTACCATGGTTCTTAACAGGATACGAGTGGAATCTGATTCTAAACAATGATGATTGGACTAATACACTCTTTACAAAAATGAATATATTTTATATAAATTACAACACTTTGAAGAGAATTTACGTGATAACAAAATAAATCTCTTGAATTATTAAGTCTGGACAAAACTTCGATCTAGACAAAAAATGATACGATCTGAAAATTACATATGAACTTGACTTGAACTATTAAATCTGAAAAAAAACTTAAACTAATTCAAAAGAAATAATACAATGTAAAATATACAAAAGCTTGAAATCAAATCTGATTAATACAATATTCAAGTTTGATTCTTGATGAAAATAGATAACCAGATCAGGATACAAAATCTAACCTTCCTATAGGGTCGTTTATAAAACTTTACACAATGCCAACACTCACCCTAATACAATGAATTCAAAATCACTGTTTCGGTTTACCTATCTTTTCGACACACGATTTCCTTTGGGGCACAGACTCACTTAGGAGAGGACACACTATACGTTCTGAGCACTTTTGAAAACAATACATTGGGTTACGTGCGTGAGGAGATGACAGCCTTAAGGCTGGTAATCTCTATCTGTGTCTCTAACTTTGGTGTCACCTTATTATATACAGTATGAATCCTAGCTACTTCCAGAACATTCCAAAACGACTCATGGCGTTTTTTCCAGTTTGCCTTCCACTATGAATAAAGTGGGGATGGTTGTATTCTTGGAATACTCTCAATCCCATCAAGTGGGTTTGGAATGAACTTGAGCTACTCTAATCATAGTGGTACCATTCATTCGGGGTAGGGTAGGGAGTGAACATTTGATAGCTCTTGCGGGTGTCATTGGTCGAGAAATTGATTTCAGGAAGGCTAATAGAATCTTCTTTGGGATTTGTTAATAAGGTCTTTCCCTTGAACTTATTTTTTTTTTATTTGTTATAATTTTCTTATTATTCCCTCTCCCCATTAAAAGTAATGAGTTAACTTGATGTTCCCGTACCCCTGGATTAAAAGGCGAAACCCAGAAACTGTTGACGACTCATCAGTTTTTTCTCTTATAACAGGAGTGTTTATTTTTTTTCATAAAATTAGTTTTTCTTTCTTTCCTTAGACCTAAACAAATTTTGCTTTGACCTTAACTTGTTTAACACAATTAAATTTTTAACTAAATCAACTATTCGCTGAGGGTAAAATCTATTTCATTTTTTGTTTCTCCATTTGTGGTTTTCCATATCTATTTTCTGTTTTTCATAAAAAAAAAGTTTCTATTTCTTCCTCTGGATTGGATGTTGTTGGTGTATACGCGTGAATGATCTTCAGTTTATACTTCCTATTTTCCTAGATATTTGATCCTGAAATTATATCACAAGTACAACAAAATTCTTGTATGTTACCAGCAAGATTTTTATTAATAAGAAAACGCACTCCATTTATTTGTTCCTTTCATGTCCTATGAAGCAAAATATATGACACTCTTTTAAGTCTACATAGGATTCCATAGTTCTAATATCAATCAATTCTACTATATCCCAATTTATTTACCTCGGCTCTTCTAGTCACACAGAGCTTTTTTTCCCCTGGACAGGGTCCTGGCGTTGTATGTTGTAAGATTCAGTTTCCAGAGATATTTAGCCCCACTCGCAGTGAGATGTAACTAACCACCAATTAGGGCAGTTGTTCCACTGTCTCGGGGATCAGGGCCCAGACACGGTTATTTTTGTCATGTCTGGGCTTGGCCAGTTTTCATACATACGCTGGCCTCTCTGGATTGGTGATAGTGAAGATTTTGGTCTGATCGCTTACAGCAAACCAAGCTAGTGTGTGTGATCCTGACAAGTACAGCTTTGCTGATCATAGCAATGTGCAAACCTTTCACCTAGCTAAGGTATCACCACTAAGAAAGTGATACACACACACACACACACACACACACACACACATATATATATATATATATATATATATATATATATATATATATATATATATATATATATATATATACCTGTATATATATATATATATATATATATATATATATATATATATATATATATATATATATATATATATATACATATATATATATATATGTATGCATATATATATGTGTGTGTGTGCGTGTATACAGTATATACCTGTATATATATATATATATATATATATATATATATATATATATATATATATATATATATATATATGTGTGTGTGTGTGTGTGTGTGTGAGTTTGTGTGTATACACACACACACACACACACACACACACACATATATATATATATATATATATATATATATATATATATATATGTGTGTGTGTGTGTGTGTGTGTGTGTGTGTGTGTGTGTGTACTGTACTGTATATGTGTATGTGAGTATGTGTGTATGTGAGCGCATGCACTTGTGATGCTGTGTCATTTACATTTCATATGAATGGCTTTTCCTTTACCATTCTGGCGGTGACTAGGAGCTTCTTTCCATTGTTCCGTAATCCATTAAATGCAAATTTGCACAACAAAAGGAACCTTACGAGGCAGATTTCTTATAAGGCTCTTCTTTTCTCCGAGATTCGCAAGACAAGCAATGAAAGAAACTGTGCTTTCATCGCTACCGATTTTGCGTCATAAACAAGAAACTCTTTCTTAAAGGCTGTTAACGCAGCGTTTTTCTACGACTTCCTTATGTTGGCTCAATCACAAATACAGTACTTGGGATTTGTCGTAACCAATTCTGTTGAATATTTTCGTGAATTCCTTGATGACGCCACTTTCTTTCTTGAGGTACTCGATTTATTTGTTCATATTAAACACAAGATATTTCTAACTTGCACGAATGCATACTAGTGAAAGTCGAAAAGTACAGAAGTCTATGAGAGGATCGTGAGATTCTTCACTATACTTATGAAATGTGATCTACAATCCCACTGTTAAAGTTAATCTATATATATATATATTTTTTTTTTTATTTTAGCCATTTCAAAGTGATATCTGAAGAATTACTTTTTTGGCGATAAAAAAATAGCAAAACGTGTCCTGAATTTCGTGTCCCTTCGACAACTTGCAACAATGACGTTGACATTTGTTGGCCCTTGTAGCCTATACCCAGATGTGTGTATTCTGTAGCTTGAGGTTTTGAGGCTTCACGGCATACTGCACGTACTCCTGCTTTTTCAACTAGCAAGTAATGATAATATTAGTAATTTCCGTTACTAATCTAGTATTTAATTTAAGCTATATGTGAAAGAGAATCTCTTGCTAATTGCATCTGTACAAACCCATATAACATTTTGTTGAGAATCCAAATAATTTTCTCTGAAATGTCACAACATTATTCTGATCGCAATTACATTAACTACAGTTTTTCCTTCTCTGATTTGCTTTTACTTCATAGTAGTGAAAATTTAACTCATAATTTTAAGTCTACATACATTTTACTTGTGGTCCCCTTTTTAGAAAATTTGTGAATATAATATGATTTTAGGTTAACCTATAAAATTACAACCTGCCCAAACGCAAGAACGCTGTTAGTGTGTATAATGGAAATCTCCTAAGAAAGCCAATCTTTATTTAATTACGTTTCGTCATTTTTGCTTATCATTCAACTCTTATGAACCAAATAGTCTCATCATAATTTTTGAACAACAGTTTCATCCACCAGATGGCGTTTCATGTCCCATTCTTGTCATGATTAATAGTGATTGTTTACATTTGCCTTCACGCAAAAGCTTTACCTGACAGACAGATTCACAATACCTTGCAGTTGTTGAATGTGGCCAACACACTGCGGCTTAAGCGCATACTACAGTATGGGCTAAGGCAAGGTCCAGACTCGTGAAAATACAGGCATGCTTACAGTATAGGGTGCGATCGGATACGCATGATTCCTTATAGATAAGAAGAAATATAACATTTCAGTCGTGCTTGGAATTCATTTGATTCTTATATTTTATATAGCAAGGATAGGCCTGCCCTTTGTATATGAATACAATAGAAAGAACTAGGTATAAAGAATATGTTTTAGTTTTAAAAATTCTTTTTATTATTATTATTATTATTATTATTATTATTATTATTATTATTATTATTATTTAGATTTGATGGAGGCATAAGATCCTAATCTGCATATTGTAAAAAGTTTCCTTGATTTGTTTTGGTAACAGATGGCGTCGTTTTACATATTGTTTTTCTTGTCAGAAAGAAAAAGCTGTTTCCAAGAACTTAAACTTTTATTTTGCCCGATAATGCATGCAAGTTCTGTGTTGAGATTAAAAAATGCATTCCATGCTTAAGCATCAATAGAAGCTGAATAATTTGCCTTTACTTTTCATTTTCACCTTTCATGTTTTCTCTGTGGTTACCATATGCACTCTCTCTCTCTCTCTCTCTCTCTCTCTCTCTCTCTCTCTCTCTCTCTCTCTCTATTCATCTTTTATCGTTTTGGACAATACTGCATCGTTCTTGAAAACAGAGAACGTTCAATAATAAGATGTAAACACTGGAGAAAAGAGCTGCCGCCTGATACGTGGAGGAACCCAGAGACGTTACACCCCCCCCCCCCCCCGACACCACCCCACCCCCTAAATAACGCCTTAGAACAAATTCAGCACAGGAAACGATAAGTTGAAGCGTTTTTTATGAGTAAGCCCAAGGTCTATATATGTAAGGTCGGCCAGACAGCGGTACGATTTAAGCCACTTCTGCGTATGACGTCACTCCGCCCATAGAGTTAAAGGAACCTTTGCGTATTTACCTTTGTTTACAGTACATACTCTTTACCCTTTTCTTATCAAATTATTTTCTTATTTGATATTCTCTCTCTCTCTCTCTCTCTCTCTCTCTCTCTCTCTCTCTCTCTCTCTCTCTCTCTCTCTCTCTCTCTCTCTCTCTCTTATAAATTGGAGATCTTTTTTACTAAATTACTCGTAGCCTCGTTACAGAAAACATGAAATGAAATAACTTCATTTCACTTCTTGTATAAAAGTATTAATAGAATATAATTTACAATTTCATAAATAATTTCTCTATTTACGATGTTTCTATTTTACAATTTTCATATATAAAGAAAATATAATTTGCAGTTTCATAAATAAGTTATTAATTTATTAAACATGTTTCCACTACACAATTTTTTAATATAAATGAAATATTATTTGCAGGTTCACAAATAAGTTATAAATTTATTCACAATGTATCTATTTTACAATTTTTGAATATAAATGAAATATAATATGTAGGTTCATGAATAATTTAATAATTTACTTACAAAATCTCTATTTAACAATTTTCATATTATATAGACCTTGAGTAAGCCTACATTTACCGAGGGATAATCTCGTCTTGACCCTCACGTTTTTCTTTCTATGCTATTTGGTCTTTGATTTTTTCTATCCCCCCCCCCACCAGTCGACGGGTATGACCAACAGCAGTTGACCAAAAAGAAGGTACATATTTCTCTGCTCAGGTGAACAGAGTATAATTAGATCTCCAGATGACAGCTTTTTCGTAACTTTTGCTTTCTTTGACAGTGGAATTTCTATACTTACGATTCAAGCAAATTTTACTTCACAGTAATTAAAACTATTGAAAATGTATACTGATTCAAGAAGTGCCATAGAAGCCCTATAATGTTATATTCACAAGAATCAATTGGTATTGAATATAAAAGAGCTCCTTGACAAGTTTCCCTCCTGTGGGGTAAATATAGAAATATGTTGGATTTCTTCCCATGTTGGGGTTATGAGTAATGAAAGTGCGGATGCCGTAGCTAAATATTCAAGCAATTTACCAAAACAAGCTTTCACACTACCCGTAAAAGAATAACCCACTTAAAGCGTTCCATAGGTACTGTACTGAACAAAACGGCAAGATCACTGGAATTACGAATCGGATAATATTTTAAAAGAAATAAAGCCAGTTGTTTCTTTATGGGAATTATCATTGCGAAGAGAACGGAAGACATAAGTAATTTAGCCAGATTGCACATAGGTCAAACAAAACTTACACATGGGTATTTGATGTGCACGACTCGTGAAGTAGTACCCAGATGCAATGTGAGTGACTTTATTTCAAATATAAAGCATATTTTAGCGACTGTAAAGTTCTTATATAATTGAGAGATTTATGTTATTGTGATAAAGGTTTTATTGAACTTTTATCGGACTGAGAATTTACAAGTTTTTAGGATTTTAACTTTTTTAAGAAACATGGGTTTTATAGATAATATTTAAATTTCAATTCAACACACATTTTTTATCTCAATTCATTTTCATCCAATATATTCAATATATATTGTATTTCATTTCTTTAGCATTGATATAAAAAATGAATATTTTCTCTGTCCTGTATTGATCGTGCCAGCTCTGCAAGAGTTGAGTTTGACTCATTGGGCTGGTTAATCTCCTCAGTTTAACCGAAAATAAAAATAATAATAATTCATTACCTGTACAGACTGTCTCTGGCCGGAAGGCATATTAGCTAAGTCGAGAAGGATTTGTCATGCAATGAAATTAAGAGTCAGCCACAGCACGAGTTCGCTCAGTGGTGACCCATGTGCTCCGAACAGAGGAGCAATAAGATTGTTTAATTGTGAGCCGATGCAGAGCAAAGACAATTTGAGGGACGTGATATAAAGTGATCTGGCAAGAAGTAACAAGGAACATGGACCCATGTGAAAGGTGTGCACACATCCATGTATCGCTTGCCAGAACAGAGGAGCAATGTGATTATGTTTAATTGTAAGCCAATGCAGAGCAAAGACAATTTGAGGGACGTGATATAAAGTGATCTGGCAAGAAGTAAGAAGCAGCATAGACCCATGTGGAAGGTGTGCACACATCCATGTATCGCTTGCCAGAACAGAGGAGCAATGTGATTATGTTTAATTGTAAGCCAATGCAGAGCAAAGACAATTTGAGGGACGTGATATAAAGTGATCTGGCAAGAAGTAACAAGGAACATGGACCCATGTGAAAGGTGTGCACACATCCATGTATCGCTTGCCAGAACAGAGGAGCAATGTGATTATGTTTAATTGTAAGCCAATGCAGAGCAAAGACAATTTGAGGGACGTGATATAAAGTGATCTGGCAAGAAGTAACAAGGAACATGGACCCATGTGAAAGGTGTGCACACATCCATGTATTGCTTGCCAGAACAGAGAAACAATGGGATTATGTTTAATTGTAAGCCAATGCAGAGCAAAGACAATTTGAGGGACGTGATATAAAGTGATCTGGCAAGAAGTAACAAGGAACATGGACCCATGTGAAAGGTGTGCACACATCCATGTATTGCTTGCCAGAACAGAGGAACAATGTGATTATGTTTAATTGTAAGCCAATGCAGAGCAAAGACAATTTGAGGGACGTGATATAAAGTGATCTGGCAAGAAGTAACAAGGAACATGGACCCATGTGAAAGGTGTGCACACATCCATGTATTGCTTGCTAGAACAGAGAAACAATGGGATTATGTTTAATTGTGGGCCAATGCAGAGCAAAGACAATTTAAGGGACATGATACAAAGTGATCTGGTAAGAAGTAACAAGGAGTATGGACCCATGCGAAAGGTGTGCACACATTCATGTGTTGCTTGCCAGAAAAGAGGAGCAATGAGATTATGTTTAATTGTGAGCCAATGCAGAGCAAAGACAATTTGAGGGACGTGATATAAAGTGATCTGGCAAGAAGTAACAATGAGCATAGACCCCCAGCAGTATTCATATAACATAGCATACTTAGAATAAAATTAATAATAAACTCAATCAAATTATTTTAAGCCTCCTTCGCCACCCAGGAAAAACCATAGATGAAAAACAAAATCTTTTAACTTCTGAAAAAAAATCTATGGAAACCCATGTTCCCACAGCAATAATGCAGATTAAACCAAATTTGAGTGGCGGAACCTCACTCTTGTATTTAGATATGAAATAAATAAATAATAATAATAATAATAATAATAATAATAATAATAATAATAATAATAATAATAATAATAATAATAATAAATTCCATTTGCTTAGGCTAGGGTGGGCTAAAAAAGTGACCATTTAGTAAATACCTCTTCAAACATGGAATACGTTTTACCCCACCATGAAATCTCATTGGCCACAGCCTACATAACAGCCGAAATTAAGTAACAAGACTCTAACATCTTACATGTCGATCGGACAATCATTTTCGTTTTAATTCGTATTGCGAAAAAATTGTGGTCCTCACTTCACTCTGCAGTCTCTACATGTATAAACATAATAAAACATTAAATTGTATTAAAGCCCACCATGCCGGGTGACTCTAGATAATAACAAAGAAATGGAGAGAGGGGATTGAAAAAATAATATGATAAAACTACTTTTGATACATTTAACGACTTTTCTATGGAGTCCTTGACAAACACTTTTACTTGAAACAGACTACCAACGCCTGTGCCTATGGAGACACCTATTATTGACGCTAGCGTTTGCAAATTTTTTAATGTGTAGCCACAGGTTTTAACAAAGTAACAATATTTTGTTTGGTTACAAAAATAACAGAGCTTCCTCTTTTCATTTCTTTTATTTTCTTTTACTAATTTTGAAATACAGATGTTTATAAAGCGCTCTTGAAAATAAATTGATCAAAGGACAAAACATAGAAAATGGAAAAGCCCTTGTGACGCCATCTGCCATCAAAACAAATTAAAATTTCAGTATTGATAATTTTCCACTACTAAAATTTTAAATAATCTTGTTCAACATTGAAATCTTTTATTTAAAAAAAATACTCATTTTGCTAAATCTCCGAAAAAAATGTCTAATGACCTATCAAAATCAGAGAAATTCCTTAATATAAGAAAATCTAAGCCGCACAGATTCTGCAACGTTCGATTATCAATAAGATCCTTGCTATGCACAGATATAACATTTGATTATTATTATTCACAGGTTTTTGCAAAGATTTAATAGTTAAATTATTGTAGGATCTAAGCAACTACTCATTTCATGCATCCACTTTATGGAATAAATTACAGAGATCACTGTTGAATATGAAGTACCGGAAAGTAATAACAGCGGGATATATAAAGCAACATATACAGGCATTTCACTTTGCTTGTGGCTATTAATGTAAGTCTCCCATTGTTGAAAATCAAGTTTGTAGGCCTTTTTGGTACTGTCACTCATCGAGGATAGAAGATATCAACACGTGACCAGTGAGGTCCCACAATTTCCTGTCGACGTTTCATTGCATTCCTGATCCTGGAAAACATGTTAGGAAAAAAAAATTGTACGTACTCTTAAAAAAAAAAAAAAAAAAAAAAAAAAAAAAAAAAAAAAAAAAAAAAAAAAAAAACTTTACCCCATAATATCAAAGTTTTAAATTTCAGTGGAAATTTCCAAAAACCTTTTTTTTTCTTTTTTTTTTCTTTTTTTTTTTGCTGTGTAATCAACCTTTACGTAAACACTAACAAACTTTAATAAAATATTTTGTACAGTTTCCCTCGAATATCAGAGGTCAATATGGAAAGGATTTCCACTATGGAATTTTTAACGTAGCTGAAGAATTTCTGCCACCATTCTATTAATAATCTTTGGTATATAGCTAGGTGGAGACACTAACCATTTTCTTTCCACTTACCAAACTTGAGTGAAAGCATCAATTGACTCAATACCTGGACACCAACTTTTGGAATTAATTCTCACGCACTTATTTTTTTGAGTAGCAAAACTTTACAGTATGAATACTTCGCATATGTTTATTCGTCCCCCCAAAAAAATATAAGCATGAACTGAATTATCATCCATGTCAGCTGAACGACTCGAGAAATCCACTCTTTTGTTCTCTTTTCTGGGCTTCCATACATTAAGGACATGAACAGTGTATTCAGTAAAAATTTCAAATATTTGGATTGCAATGATTTGTAAATCGGCCTTTTTACTACCCACTGGCATAAATTTTGAAACATTTTTGTTCTGTGGAATATCGTTTAAAAAATTTATTTTGAACAACGTGTAATTTACTTATCATAATTCTATCGACACCCTCCAACTCCTTCATGTTGAACTTTACATCGATTCGTTTGCTGTCCAGTTTTCGACCACACTTCTCATGAAAACATTTTCATGGTATTCGTCGCCATAAACTTCAAGATAACCACTAAAACCTATGACTGAGTTGTCACAATGAGCAATAAGTTTTCCTACAACAGAGGCGTCACAATATAGTGATGAATTACCTACATCCGAGGCGCCACAATGTAGTGTAAATTTCCTACGTCTGTAGCGTCACAATATAGTCATAAAATGCCTACATCTAAGGCATTACAATATAGTGATAAATTGCCTGAATCTGAGACATCACAATATAGTCATAAATTGCTTACTTCTGAGGTGTCACTATATAGTTATAAATTGCCTACATCTGGAGCGTCACAATATAGTGATAAATTGCTTACATCTGAGGCGTAACAATATAGTCATAAATTGCCTATATCTGAAGCATCACAATATAATCATAAATTTCCTACATCTGAGGCCTCACAATATAGTCATAAATTGTGTACATCTGAGGCATCACAATATAGTCATAAATTGCGTACATCTGAGGCATCACAACGTAAGCATAAATTTTCTACATCTGAGGTGTCATAGTATAGTCATAAATTCCCTATATCTGAGGCATCATAATATAGTATTAGATTAAATACGTCCGACGTACATATAGAATCAAAGGAACGACAGTGTCCAATAAAAAAAAAAAAGGATGAATTTCTGCATCAGTATGTAACCTCAACCAGGGTATCTGCTGATATTTCCACTTTATCTTCCAAACTAGTTTTCCTCATTATGCAATTATGCAGAAATATTGTACCGTGATAATTCTAACAATTTATGTGACTGAAAATTTTGTGTAAATGATTTAACGGAAAATTCTAGCCAAATGATTTATGTTTCCATGTTTCTGTTACTTCAGAAGTCGTTTAAGACCTTGTTCCGATGCCAAACATTCTGATTGATTAATTGATTGACTGATTTGAAAAAACCTCAAATCAATCAATCAGTCAGAATGTTTGGCATCAAAACAAGGTCTTACATGACATACTGTAGTTTACCAAATATAATTTTGAGTCAACCCAATTACACATACAGTAAGTACTGTATCTGCAAATCACAAACCCAAATCCTGAAAAGGATTTTAAAGCAAATAGCTTGCATCCAATGCCCCTTCAAAACAACAATCCGTAGCAATCCAATCGTCTAAAAATAGTATAATCTTCACTCCTGATCTCAAATATCTAACAGGCTCTCTAAGAACATTGGTGTCGATGTACTCCCGCTTTAGAAAATACTGAAAGACAATCCAATATAAACAAAGGAACTCTAACAATTTTCCTCCCATATGAAACAGATATTGCCTGTGTTTTAATAGATTTCTATGTGATGAGGAGACTTCAGATCAAAAGTAAACATTAAATCCTTGATCTTTAACATTTCTTCGGTTGTACAAGCATCTTTGTTTTGAAACTTACATTTATGAAAATGGCGATTAACACACTTGTAATCAAGAACCAGTCTTGGCTTACCATTTTCATTCTTTGCCACCGTCAAAGGAATTATCATTTCGTTTCTCAGATAAAGTGTCACCCATTCTCCTTCTATAAAACTCTTAACCTGTGACAAATTCCGATTTATTCATCATTGACCTATTGTTACCCAATACAATAAACATAGTATCAGTTTTTAATGGAATTTTGTAATCTACCTTTTATATGTCTAAGACTATCTTACCCAACCCTATTTTCTCCCATTCATTGTATTGTGACCATGAAAAACCAAAAGGCGATTTAAATGCAAGGTTTCAATTTTCTTGTACCAACTTCAAGGTATATATATAAAAAAAAGCTAAATTTTCACTTATCTTTTTTATGTCTTTTGTTGGTACATTTCCATCTCCAATGTTCCTTCTCGGCCCTCATTGGGCTCTATACATCTTCCTCTCGTCATCTGAATTGTCCACTGTGGCGTTAGCCTGATACTCTGGATGACCTTCCATTAAAATTGAGATAAATCCACAAACTCTCCCACGATCTTTAACTAGCTCATACTTTTAGTGATGCTGCTCTTTGTGGACTGACTCTTATTTCTACAGCAGTTTTATATGTTCCTTGTCCTCCAAGTTGATGAGCAATCGCACCTTATGCTTATATTGGTTTTCGCAACCTTATCTTCAAAATAAGGCAATGCTCATTCTAATAGTCTTCTATCTTATTAATTTTTAATATATAGTTTGCTGGAAAGCGGAAACAGACTGTCCACTTCTTGCTAGCTGTTTAGTCATTCAGATTACTACCGTGAAATCACTGTTCACTTCTGAAACAGTATTTTGACTCTCATTGGTGTCCATGCCGAGAAACTCAACTTGCTCAGGCTAGCATGCGCTAGAAAGTGACCACTTAGTAAATACCTCTTCAAACATCGAATACGTTTTACCACACTGTCGACGTAGAAAAAGATCAGGCATTTTCTCTGCGCAACTGTAAATAAAGTTCCCGGCACAGCCACCAAAACAGCCATTTTTGCGGAAAATAGAAAATTTTGCATTTAAATTTCGGGTCACTTAATATAAGCTTATGCTTTATCACGTCATAAAAACATTACAAATGAGCAAATTTCCTTCAGGGACAATAATAATGTGGGGCGCTTTACCTGTTTTCTTTCTCTTTGTGAAAGAACCATTGGTTCGTTTTTTCCCGCCGTCAGGTCAATTGCATGGGAGGAAAGAAAGGTAGGTCTTTCGAACAATAGCGCCACAGAGAGCAGACGTTCTTGAGTGGAGATAATCCATATTGGAGGACCTTTTATTGGAATTACAAGGTAAGTATCACAGTGTACTGACATTTATATACTTAAGAGTTGTAAGGGTTACTGTTTAAATAACAATAGTTCAATAGATCAGTTAATACGATGAAATATAGATTCATGAGAAGTATTGTTAGGGGTCGTGTGGCTGAATGAACGATGGTGTTCTCCCTTCGGGAACTCGCCAGCGGACCATGAAGGAATTGAGACGGACGGTCCTTACAGTGGAAAAGCAAACGGTTCGGTAAGTAAAAAGATATTATCTAAGAGATTTTTACAGTTTAATGAAGTCGTAATGGGCTAGACCAGGGTAGAACGTGCTACGGATCGGATAACTATTTGGTGGAATTTGCTCACGACATTTTAGTTCCTTGAGGTGTCTAGTAATGCATAATGGAAATAACCCAAAGATTCCACGTAGTCAGTTATTTTAAATGTGTTAATGACTGAGAAACTGACTATATTGTAACTAAGGAATTTACCTGCCTAGTGTTATGAAGTTATTATGTAATTTAGTTCATAGGTATTCATTCGAGACGTTCCTGAAATGTGTATATTAAGAAGAAAAATAGAATACAAAGGAATTACAATTCACTGGAATTATAAAATATGGTTTATTTCCAGTAAGGCATTATCGAGTTTAATGTAAATAATTATTTTCTTTAGACATGTTCTTTAATTAAGTGCAGAATTGTCACTATATATACTCATGTTATGTTAATTTTCCAGTGACTCGACTCAGAAGTAAATTATGAAAGCAGTCGATATTTTACTCCATAACTACTCAGGGACAGCCACACCCTCCATGAAATCTCATTGGCCACAGCCTACATAACAACTGAAATTAAGTAACAAGACACTAACATCTGCTTACATGTCGTTAGGACAATTACTTTTTGCTATACTTCGTAACACAAAAAAATTATATTGTTATCAGTTTTGGTATCCTATTGTGGTACTTTTAAACCAGCCTCCTGTTAGGATTTTGCAACATACGAATATTCACTCATATTCTGTAAAATAAGTGTTCGGTATAATTTTCTTTGTACAGGTCATAAACTCTTTTTTTGTATTTTTCCCTGAAATTTGCTTTTATGCTGAATATGTTTAACCTTGCTTTCATTGTTAATTTTGCTTTATCCATGTCCATTTATCTAATATAAAGCCGTCGGCCATTCATTTCTTTGAATCTCAATTTTCCATACCTAATTTCTTATTTCTCCTATTTTCATTCTATATTTAAAACAAATTCCTTCATTGCTGCTGCTCCAGAACTTTTTATAGGGATTCTGCAATTGATCTTCAATTATTATTATTGTTATCATTATTATTATTATTATTATTAGTATCTATATATTAATACGATAGCGTGTGTTTTATTTATTTTATGTGTCACGCTTTAAAGAAAACGGTAATAATTTCATGGTATACTCTTACAAATTCACATTAGACTTTGATTACTTAACCAATGCACATCTTATATAGTTTTCCCAATTTTGTCTTTAGCATATGACTCTTTTTTTTAAATATTAGACAAAAAATTGAGTTCTATCAATTTCCATAACCCAGATTATAGAATTAATCTCGGGCTTTTTCGTTTAACAACTAATCCGTTCTTATTGTAAAAGATTACTCATAATTCTGAGCACCCTTTGCTTGAAATCTTCCTAGACATTACTAAATTTCCCGTCCGCCTATCATATTCAATGACCATTAATAAAGCTCAAGGACAGACTTTCGATAAGGTTGGGATCTACCTACCACAACCTTGCTTTACTCATGGACAACTTTATGTAGCCTTCTCAAGAGCAAGGTCTATGAACAGTGTAAGAGTGAAAATTTGTCGTCAGAATAATTCTACTCATGGCCAGAGAAAAGGAACTACCTTCACTAGAAATATTGTATATAAAGAAGTTTTGTAAATTGTTTCATGTATTACTCATTTTTTAAAATAAATATACAATTTAATCTTATCACATTTTATTCAAATATGTATAGGTTAGGAACAAGATAATTAGTACTAAAATATCATTTCGTGTAATTTACACGGGTTCTGCTAGTTATTATTATGATTAATACTTGCTAAGCTACAACCCTAGTTCGAAAAGCAGGATGCTATAAGCCCGAGGGCTCCAATAGGGAAAATAGCCCAGAGAGGAAAGGAAAAGGGAAATAAACTACAAGAGAAGTTTAAGAACAATAATAACATTAAAATAAATCTCTCTTAGATAAACTATAAAAACTTCAAAATAACAAGGGGATAAAAACTTCAAAATAATAAGGGAATAGAAACCAAAATAACAAGGGGAAGAGAAACAAAATAGAATAGTGTGCCCGAGTGTACCCTAAAGCAAGAGATCTCTAACTCAAGACAGTGGAAGACCATGGTACAGGGGCTATGGCACTACCCAAGACTAGAGAAAAATGGTTTGATTTTGAAGTGTCCTTCTCCTAGAAGAGCTGCTTACCATAGCTAAAGAGTATCTTCTACCCAAAGGAAAGCAGCCACTGAACAATTACAGTGCAGTACTTAACCTCTTGAAAGAAGAAAAATTGTGTGATAATTTCAGTTTTGTCAATGGTATGAGGAAAATGTGTAAAGAATAGGCCAGACTATTCTGTGTATGTGTCAACAATGATGAAATGAGCCGTAACCAGAGAGAAGGATCCAATGTAGTACTGTCTGGCCAGTCAATGGATCAAATAACTCTCTAACAGTAGTATTTCAATGGGTGGCTGGTGCCTTGGCCAACCTATTATTTACTATCTACTACCTACTACCTCTATGATTAGTCTTTTCATCCGAGTCTATGCTGTTATGGAACACATTAATTTCTTATTGTCTATTCTGCAAGTCACTAGCCCTATTCCTGTTTTGACTATGATGCACCAGTGGAGTGCTTAATAGTTGCTCATGCATATTTATCATTATTTTGAAATGAAGGTTTCGCAGAGCTTCATTTTTTTTGTTGTCTCTCATTTCACTCCAAGTCTCTACATCAACAAATATTGTTGGAACAACCATTGTTGCATATAGTTCCTTCCAATATCATTTTCATTATTTTCCTCATGTCTCCATATTTACGTATTTCTTGGACCTTCTACAAGATACTTTGGCTTTTCTTACTCGTACTCACTTGTTTCCCTTTTCTTTGTGCCTTTTTCTCAGAAATTTATTCTCCCTGCTTATTCTTACTGAATCATTCTTCCTCTTTTCTTCATTTTCTTCCGTTTTCACTTTCTTTCCTTTGTTAAATATTAGTACACTAGATTTTTGGGGGATCGGTTCTTTCCAGGATCTCTTAAGTATTGTGAAGCCTCCTATAAGTAATAACTGATTAAGTAATCATGAATTAGAATGTTCTTAATATCACAGTAACATAGTTCATTCTTAATTTGAAATAATTAGGCAATTTCTGAGGAATGTGGGGTATGGATAGTACCGTCAAATTTCTTTATTTACTTGAGAAATATTGTACATACAAATTTGACAGTAAACGTTCACTGTAGAATTGTAGAATTTTTATTCTGAAAGGAAAATCCCGCAGACTTTCATCCTCTCTCAGGGGTACCTTGCTGCTTCATATCTTCTTTGGCTTGGGCTGGTCTCTTGGTTTCTGCTCTCTTTCTCTCTTCTTGTTAATGGAGCTTATAACTGAATAGCAGGAGTCAGACAATCTCCTGACTTCCTCGAGCGTTCCCTCTATGTCATGTCTGGATGGCGTCAATTTCAGAGTCGAGAGACTTTGTTGCTTGGCGAGTATCTGTATATTTCTAAAGACAAAATGTAGTAGGCTAACATCTGTCCCTAGGAGTGGGGGTGGGGAGCCTATAATGTCGAACAGACCTTTCACTTGTTGGCTGGACAGGACTGACTTATGTGGAGATTTTCGCACTTTTGTACGGTATATTTCAAGGCATTTCCCTAGATAGCTGCCGGTGACGTGTAGACTTCTGGTGAAACTTTCATTCGAAAGAAATTTGTTGCTTATCAGACCTGCAACTTGCTGGCACTTGGTTTGACTCTCTCTGTTATGTGTCTCTCTCTCTCCTATTGTACTTGTTCATAAAATCAATATAATTCATCTCTCTCTCTCTCTCTCTCTCTCTCTCTCTCTCTCTCTCTCTCTCTCTCTCTCTCTCTCTCTCTCAATTAATGAAATAAACTCATGACACAACTCAGCCCGTATTCCAGGGTTTCCGTAGAAGCCATACTTTAAAAAAAAAAAAAAAAAAAAAAAAAAAAAACCATTAGTTTACTAGTTTTTCAGTAATGATCAATTATAAATCACTCATCTTACTCTATTTCTTAATGAAATATTTCACCTCATCACACATCATCCTGATGATAAGCATTACCACAAATACATTAAAAATCTTTACAAATGATAAAACTTCTTATTCATAAGGCACAAAATAATTATTACAAACACTTAATTTTTTATTATCTTTAAATGTCCGAATTTAGTTTTACAGCTGTTTCATAAATTCATAATCAACATTTTAATCATCACATAATAAAGAAACATACTTCGAAAAGTGCGTTTTCTGATACCTTGACTGTTTGAGTTTTATTCACATAAACAATAATTTCCCTTTTCAATTGCAATGCCTTTAAAGGCAGATTATAACATTTAAATTACAAAAATCTACCATTTCAAGGTTATCAAATAACAATCCCTGTAAACATCAAGAATCATTGACAGACTAATTCAACTTTCACTTTATATTTCCCTTTCTTCCAAAGGAATCATTTATCACAGACAAAATTAACTTTCGTGTGGTTTCCACACTTATTGTTTTATATTCAATTTTCAAAAGGAACGGGTGCAATGAATATAACTTAAACCTTTGTATTTACTCTATACCATTCCCTGTGTAATTATGGCGGTACTTGAGATACCTTTGAACAAACAAGGTTCCCATGTTCACCTTTTTTACATTTTTACATCTTTGTTTTAATATTTTCCTTTTCTTCATATTTATTCATGTCAACCTGATTAATATAATTCATATATTTTACATTTACAGTATAAAATGTTCCCTTTCTTCATATTTATTAGTTACATTCATGTTAACTTAATTATTACAATACAGCTATTTCACTTTTTATCAGTTACTTTTTTATCCAATCTAACATTTAGACTTAAAACATTGTTTTCCTTTGTTACACCAAATAGCACTCAATTTATTGCCTATAAAATGCAATAAAAACTTTTTTTTCTCAAGTGGCCTCGTTATTTTATCAATCTTTTAAATTATTTCAGTACACTGGTAAAGGTTAAACCATCTATGAGCTTCTATACACCAATTATCAATAGTACCCCAAACTCTAACAAAGGTTCTCGTATCATATGCTTTCATATATTAATATTCTAAGAGGTCCCTTGATTATTGGGAGACATTTTTCTTACGGACCTTGGATTACTTTTATTTTAATATATACTTTCGAACCTATCTTTATATCTAGGATATTACCCTTTATACAATCATAATACTCGTTTATAAGTTACCCTAAATAGCCGTGTGATTGGCCAGGGGATTCTATGTCATCTAACAAGGTCTTTCTTATATTGTCCAACAAAAAATGGCCTTTCTCCTAACGTTTCATTTACCTAGTTATTTAATGTAAATTTATCATCTTCTAAAATAAATTATCAGTCTTCTATGGATTGACTAATGATGCTTCGCAGGACATCCACAACTGTTCTATTAGAACTTGACTTATAAGGTTTTTTTTGGGCTTAGGCCATGTCGTCCTGATGAAAGTTCCTTCATTAGTAGCTTCCTAAGTTATATGTGACTATAGTGATATATCCCAGAGAATTTACCGAAGGTACCCAGAATTCTAACTCCTGGAGCGAGTATCCCTTAAATTTCTCCAAGGGATATCGCTTAAGGACGTATCTTGACACATCACATAGCTATTTACACCCCGAATAGCCTTTCACTTCAAGAGGGAAAGTGGCAAGAAAAATAAGAGTCATTAAAGAGGTAAAACAACACTACTCTCCTAATGTACTGTAAATAGTTCGGCCAATCACCACCGTACGGCGCCACTAAACCATTCTTTCGTTTGTAGCTTTGCTGACCAGTATTTTCCCTGTGTTATCTCGCTATTTTCGAAGCTTTTCTTCATTATTATGGATTCCATAGCTTCATCAGCTTCTGGAAAGTTAAGTAATATCTTTTAATTGTGTAAATGTAAGCTCTTGCCAGTTTTGCTTTTCGATTGATATCGTAATTAACGTAACAAGAGCTGCTGCCGGCCGGATGGCGTCATGACGCAATCGTTCATTTGTTCATTTAGTTAGCAAGAACGATATTCCCGGTATCTTTGCTTTAATAACTTTAGCTATTTAGTATTTTAGCTAGGGACTTTTATATTATGTCATTGTTGTCGTGAATTTGGCTATAATTTCGAGCCTCACGAGTGCTAGGCTTCTAGCCTAGGCACTTTCACACCTCATGCATGATATAACCTTCCTGATAAAGTTGTATTGAAGCTCAGGCAATATTTTATACAATTAAGATATTACTGTTTCCTTTCCTCTTCCATAATAGTATACCAGAGTTACGTAGAACGTTTCTCTAAGCTCTTTAGCTTAATAGCTTTAGTGCTTTAGTATACTTTATATGTCCCCATTACTCTTATATTGTCTTTTGGGGTGGAGATAGATATCTCATTTTCCCCCTTTAAGTCGATATTTTCTCTATGAGAATTAAGAGTAATTCCCTTTCCCTCTGATTAGCCTAGGCTATCCTCAGTTAATTTACTGTAACCTGTGGTTGGGTAAATTTTCTGGGGCGTTTCGTTTCCCTCTCCTTTTCTCTGAGCTGGCAACTGAGTAGCTTGTCAGCATTGAGTTTGGAGTTGGGGACGGGACATAGAGTAAGCCTGTGTTAGGCATCTAGCTACCTGGATTATACCGGCAACTGAGTAGCTTGTCGGTATTCCAGTAGGGCTAGTTGCTGTTCAGGAGGCTAGCCTCCCTAGATCTTGTAGAGGTTATTGTTTTACAATTTCCTCTTTATGGTCTAGCAGACAGTCCTGTATTGGGGGTTCTTAACGGGAGGATAGGTTTCTTCCTTGTTTTGATCCCTGGTACAAGATTCTGTTCTCATGAGTTCGTTTTCTTTATAGATTCTCCATTGGGTGATCACGTGCACTTGAGTCTCTTCATGAGCATACTGAGGTACATGTATGCATCTGTGAGATAGCTCACACAGCTGGTGAAGCGATCAGACCTTCTTTGGTAGTTGGAGAAGAGTTAATGCGTATATGTCTAAGCGCAACTCCAATACCAAAGGAACTGGTCGTCCATGAGCCATAACATCATGAACATGGAAGCGAACACTCGCTAACGAACCTACAAGAGGCTCATGAGTTGCCTTGTGTGCTCCTGAAGCAGGGCACACCCACTTGAGTGATACAAGCAAGGTAAGGAGGCTTGTTTGTGAATGCACACATGCGATAAGAGAAAAACAGCCGGCGTTTCCTCCGAAGGGTTAGATACCCAAGGCAAGGACCCCAGGGGGTCTGCCTTCCAAGGCTCACAGAAGCTCATTGTGCATTAGAAGTACAAGGAAGAGAAGCTGTGATTACAGGGGGTCATCAGCCACTGAAGAGCTCGGTTTCGAATGGCTGAGGCAAGGTACTGACAAATCAGATATACGCCTGCAAGGCACTTAATGGGAAGCCCATTCGAGTGAGGAAGCCCTCTCACTTTGGCAAGAAAAGAAACCTGTCCTGAGTAGACTCATTGTGCTGCGTCCTGGCAAGGACTCTGAGGAGAACTAGCTCGCAACTCCTCTATACGAGTTGTGAAGGCCACTCCAATGAGGGGCACGAGACATTCTAGAGTGAACACAACTCAAGAGCCTGGGGGGGGGGGGGAGGGGGGGGGTTGAGATGGACAGGCCTGCGGAGGTAGGATAGAGAAACAAAGTTTCTCCTGCTCAGCAGACTGAGCAGGCTGAGCATGCCCAGCTGGCTGAGGTTGCTCACCCCTGAGGGATCATGGACCTGGCAGGGACTTTGAGGAGAACTTGCCAGCAACTCCTCTGGAGACAAGGCTTGTGGAGGGCATCTCTGTGTGGGGCATGAGACCCTCTGGAGGGAATGTCACTCCAGAGGATCAAGGGGAAAGACGAAGGCTAGTTCCCTGCAGAAGCAGGATGGAGAAATAAAGTTTATCCTGCTAAGTAGAATCAGCACACTGAGCAAGCTCAGTTTACATGCTCACCCTGGAGGGATTGCAGGCCTGGCAGTGACTCCAAGGAGTACTGTACCTATCAGCAACCCCTTTAGAGGAGAGGAGTTACAGAAGAAGCTTCAGCGAGAGCCATGAGACCTGCTGGAGGGAACACCACTCCAGAGGATCAGGTGGGAAGTCCGTAGCCAACCCATGCAGACAGATGTGCGCAGCTGCTGTGCCCTACTCTGCAGCACCTCCGACCTAATTCTTAGATAATAATTTTATTGTTATCATTATTATTATTAATTTCATAGAGGGGGTACCCAAAACCCTCAAGGAAGGACAGAATTGACACAAGCATCAAGAGTCTCCCCTGCGGTTGTGGGTGACCATACCCCTCTAGGGCGCGCCCTCCAAAACTGATGGTTATCCAGGCGTCAAACGATTGACACTCTTGCTTGTAAGTCCTCCGAAGAATACAGAATGAGCAGAGTTTGCGAGGAGGAAACATGGCACAGGAGAAAGAAGTCCGGGGCTCTTCGCCTTCGTGGAAATCCCGAGGGAGAAGAATCAATTTTAGATTTCTTCTTTTGTTGCCTACCTAACCGGTCACCTAAGAACTCTTTTGTTTACAGTCTGTATACTGGGTGAATGTGTGAACGGGGTGGCCGGTCTACACGCCCTGCTAACTAGCAGTGGGATGTTACACCTCATCTAAAATGTTTATGGCTGGTTTCTAGCTACACCGGAACAATATATCCATAGTAAAGACCAAAGGGTTTGTATGTGTGTAGGAACAAAACTAATTGTAAAAGTAATTTGTATTTTTGTTAGCAATACAAACCTGAGTCTCAATTAAATATCCCTACTCAACCACCACTCTCAGTCCTAGGCCCAAGGACAATAGTGACTATTCTGTGACAGGTAGGTTGGATGGGCTTTCTGTTAGCCGAAATTACGCCGACTCTCACAAATGAGAAGAGATTACAAAGACAATCATGAAATTCCTTGCGATTGGTCATTTTGGACTTCTTCCTATTCTTTTTCTTCTTAGAAGTACTGTCAGAATCAGAGGAAGAACTGAAATAGGAAGACCAAGCACGTTCCCTCTTCTTATCAATGATGGTGCTCCCATGGACTAAGAAGCCACAGGGACGTTTTCAACAGCAAAAGGAATCTCTGGAGAAACAATAACTGGATCAGGGTCCTGTGTCGCAGCCACAGGTACCACAGGAGTTGAGGTGATCAGCACATGATTCGCCGTTGCAGTCCTTGTGGCTCCCACGGCATCCTTCAGCTTCTTCACAAACTGGGTGGGTACCAGCGATACTCAATGCAGGCCACAATCTGCACGTTGTGGTAGCCTGCTGAAAATGTCTATCTCACAATCTGTTAAACAGGAGTTTTAGTAGTGCTCAAGCTCAATATTTTGTAGTAGTTCAACTTCACAGTCCTTGAGAGGTTGGGAGTGTGTAGGTCTGCATGCCAAGTCATCAGTAGCCATTGTCTGTCCCTCTTTGCACTTAACTCGATGGAGAGGGGGTTGGGTGCTAATCATATGTATACCTACAGTAGTTGGTCTCTAGGGCACTGTCCTGCCTTTTGCCAGTAATGATCAACTTTTAAACCTCCTCAGGTAAAAGTTTTCATTGTTGTCATCAGTCTGAACTCCTACAGGTTAACTTTCAGAAAAAAAGGCAAAGGAGTGTTCCCTTCACTAGGGGAAGGTGATAATCTCCCACCCCCTTCCTTAGGAGCACTTTGAGTGTGAGTTGAGGTGTCCTCCCTCATCAGCACTTCACAAAGAGCAAGCCTGAGAAGAACTTCCAGGACACACTGAGTTGGCTTCCATCAGCAGAGAAGAAAGAGCTATAGAGATTCTTCAGCATTAACTTTATAGTTTCCATAGTTGACTGCGAAGAATTCCTCTTAGCCTGTTTCTTCTTATCAGTCTCTTCCTATTGAAAAGACCAATAATGACTCTCACCACAAGGAGATGACTGGAAACAATTGTGTCCCATAGAAAGCGAGTGCAAAATATGAGGATCAATGGCAGGCTGAAGACATGAATCTTCCACATTAATTTTTTCCCTAGCCAGACAACAGTTCCATTTTATGGGTTTCCATTGGCATTTGTGGAAGCATACACTGAAAAGAGGAAAAGTATTATTAATAGACAGAATTTGAGAGGCAGGAAGAGTATGTATGTGTTGCTTGTGCCCAAAGTCAAAAGTGACTAGTCTAACAGACTGACATGTGGGCAGGGCTTCCCCACATCACCCATCCCACAATAATTAAAGGAGAAAATGTTTATATTCAATAACAACAAATACAAATTACTGTGAAATATTTTTTTTGTTTAGCAGAGTTAAGCTAAACAGTTTCATAAACTGAATTAAAGCTCTTTTGAAAGACAAGTTCCAAACATATCCTCCAAAAAGAAATGTTAAATTTTCCTTCTTTTAAAGGAGTTATTATTACTGACTTATTCAAGGTATGGCCACACGCATAATAACTGGTCAGCAATGCCTGTTTCTATGAAAAAACATTAGCAGAACCAGGCATAAAATTAAGTATTGAGATTAAATTTGAAATGTGGAGCGGCATAAAGACATCTTGTTTAGACATCAATTGACAAGAGACTGAAGACTAAATGGTTAGTATGTCGCATCATTTACTAGTTAGTGGCCATCAACAGCCAGATGGCATAGCGGTTCCTAGATGTGGAGGCATTTTACAAATAGAGAGAATGAGAAATTTTCCTTTATGGGTACACAGCACAACTTCCAGTAAAAGCAATATGAACTTAAGGGGAGTTTCATAAAAATCACAAATGTTTTCATTTGTATTTTTTGTAGCTATACAAACCTGAGTCCTTTAGGTAGGGAATAGATTTTAGCAACAAAGCTGAATTGCTGTTGAACCACTTAATGAGAAGTTGAGCGATAAGTAGGACCAAGGGTGAGGAGCTCTGGCCCTTTACCTGTCAAAATCTCTTAATTTACAAATGAAAAATTTGTGATTTGTTCATAAACAAATACAAACTATTGTCCTTTAGGTTGGAAGACTCAATGCTTGGTGGGTGGGAAATCCCCTTCCCCCTCAGAACCAAGTTGGTAGGTTCTTTGTCTGCCATGGAAATGTCAATCTCCCTTGTCCTGTACGGGAGTGAAGGAGATGACTCCAGAAACCTCCTATCTGTTCATCATTGGGATGAAAAGGCTGATAGGACCTGGCCTGTCCAAGAAGATCATTACATGGTCAAAGGAGGAATTCCTTTCCTTCAAGGGAGATCGAAGTCCAGAATAACATACCTGGCATATGACGGGTTGGTATATATTCCACCATTCTCCCCCTTGTCTAGGGAGGATGGAGGAAAACTTCCCTAGGTTTTACAGAATGGAGTTAACAGGTGTAGTTTACCAGCATCAGGTCAGATGAAATGAGTGATGCTTCAACTGCTTCCTCCCTAAGATAGGGGCAGAAAGAATGGAGAAGAGGAGCCGATCATTCTGCCGCTATTCTAGACTTACTTCTATAAGTTATCATAAACAAGATGTTCACTGTACTGGACAGGATCTTGGATAGCTATACAAATACTTCAGCAGCCACGACTAGACCAAGCACAAAAACGTCAAGAGGAGAATAAAGACCATGAAGATGGTCTGTTGCATACACACCACAACCATTGGCTGATTCCAAGATTCCTCTTGGAGGCAATGGTGGGGCCTAGCCCATGAATTCACTACTTCCGTTCCTAGGTGAAACCTAGACTGTCTCAGAAACCGAGACATATGCATTATGGATTGACTCCTGAAGTCAGAGAGAGATCATGTTCTAGACATCTCTTTCTTGGTTCTGCCAGCGGGAAGGAAGAGTCGTCGACACTCTGGTCTGAGGTGTCATGTCTTCTTCAGATGGCACTGCAGAGCCCTCATAGGACAAAAAGCTTCTTCTCTCCATGCTTCAAGTAGAGATGGTATGGTGAAGGTCTCGAACCTGAGGTTGTTTCCTGGCAGGGTCTGAGTTTTGCCATATGCCCTGGCACTAGACTAAGGAGCTCCTATACAACTTAGAAGGAAGACTAAGGACTAAGGTAAAGAGACCATCTCACTCGCTTAACCTTTCTGCTGATTACAAGGCAGCAGACAGTCTTGAGAGTAAGAACCTTAACTGAGGCATTCTTAAAGGATCAAATAAGGTATTGAGAACAGCAAAAATGTAAGAAGCAACTCCCGAGCATAGAAAACTCCCATGAGATGGAGAGGTCTATTACCTTCCATTGAAAGACCATACTCAAGTCTGACGGGTAGTCTTGAATGCTGCTACTATGAAGAGCTTCTCTCAGCCAGGAAGAAGTGGAACTCCACAATCTGGTCTAGAGATGATCTGATTCAGAATAATTCATAGAGATTGACCCACTTTCCCTGGTAGAGTGAAGGCCAGGGAAGTTCCTTCGGAATCTTGACAAGGCAGAACGGGATACCATGCAGCATGAGGGCGTCTGGGAGCCACCCCAATCAGCCTAAGTCAGGGCATAATCACACAATAGTATATTAGCCAAAGGACCAAGGTTGAATGGAAACAGGGTATAACAATCCAAGTAATCCCATGGGTGTTAAAAGACAACTTCACATACAGGCCAAGGGATTGTGTCACTGAGTGTGTCTGCTAGTCCATTCCTCTTGCCCGGAATGTGATTGGCTGAGAACTCCCCAGCACAGATTGCTATCCCAAAACACATCTGCTTCCTCAGCTTGTAAAGCTAGACATAAGCCAGTGTGGTGGTATTGTTGCAACAACTCATTAAGTGCCTCCTAAATGTTCTTGGAAGGCTTGGAGCACTAATAGAAAGCTGCTAATCCCATGACATCAAAGAGTAGATGCTTCTTCTGACCACACAACTGAGATGACCATGTTATTCAGGTGTGTGCCCCTCCCCTATTTTGATGCAATTGAGCACAGTTGTATGTCAGAGGGCGAAGAGTTGAATGTGTCTCCCTTCTGAGCGTTCCTTGTTAGCCAACAAGTAAGATCGACCTAAGCCTCCCATTCCCCCAGTACAAGGAGGGATGGCAATATTAGAGACTAACTAGTGATACTTCAAAAAGTACTTTAGGAGATCTCTGGCAAAGGTCCTAGCTCGTGGCATAATCTTCTTCAGTTAGAAAAGGTGGTGAGATGATGCTGCCTACTCCGTGGTGGTTTATGAGAGAACAGTCGCACTACCTTCTTAGGCTTGTTGATGCAATTGTCTAACTGATTGAATGTCAATGTTACCCTCATGCCCAAGTGCTTTAACCTCGGCTTGGGTAACAGATTCGACTTCCTCAATTATCACAATCCCCAGATTATGACGAAACTGAAAGTTGAACTTGATCCTGTTGCTACTGCCAGATTATGACGAAACAAAGTTGAACTTGATCATGTTGCTACTGCCACACGAAGGAGGCCAAGATCACCCACTTGAGAGATATATCCAAAGTTGTTTGTATCCCTTGTAGTGGCCCATAGTTACTACTCAGGTAACCAAGGAGCAGCACCCAGTTCAGAGCCCAGAGACCTGAACTGATACCTTCAACCGTAATGGGAGAAGGGAGGTACAGTACTAGCATTGGACTAATGCACGGGTACTATAAGTATGTGTCCTTCAGATACACTGAAAACAAAGTCTTCCTCTGATGGAATTCTTCGAGCGATCCACTCCAGCATCCCTCCTACTTCTACCTGCAAGGCCAGGGTTCTCGGGATGTTGGAAAAATGGATGAGTACTCTATTAGCAAAAGAGAAAAGAAAGAGGGGGGCAAAAGGCTGAAGAGGGTAGCAAGAACCAGTCTTGAAGGACTCACTCTACCCAAGGCTTAGCCCTGTGCTTTTAGTGGTTTGCCAAAGGGCTGACTAGCAATCCCCCTATTTTTGGATGAAAGAAAAAAGTGAGTTGAACGGTACAAAGCGTGACTCTCTTCTTCCCTTTTTCTGCCACCCACTGCCTGGAAGAAACAGGTAAGATAACTGAAAGAGCTGCATGCCATCTCTGAGGTACCATTGTATAGGATTTTGGCTTTACATTTCTATAAAGGGTCTATGGAGCTATTCTTCACCTAAAACAGAACTTAACAGGAGACTTCCACTTCATTCAACAGTGCTAACTACTTCGTCTATAGGTGAGGAGGTATAACATCCAACTTCACCCTCCTTCATGTCCTAAAATCGATGAAAATCAATATTCAATCCAGGACAGGCTTAATCCTGACTGGATTATAAGGGAAATGAGTAGGTAAAATGCAAGCATGTATTTAATTTAATTAAAGCTATCATATAAATCTGAATGAAATTCAGCCTTGAATGCTTGTTCTTTGATGTACCCAAAAACATAACTAGGAGCTCCATGTCTGGGAAAAGGGTTATAAAAGAGGGACAGGTCTCCTCTGTACTCTAATTATGTAAAGTACTTCATGTCTGCAACAACTTCAGAAAGCTATTAAGCTAGTTTTTAATTGCATTTTTACTCTGATTTTATTCCTAACTTTTACCAGAAAAATATAGCACATGAAAAACTACAGCATTTTCTGCTGTAATAATGAACAAGGTCGGGAAGAATCAAGAACACACTATTATTAACTGAAACAGTCGGCTATCAATAAATTCAATAACTATCTTTCAAACTTTTCTCAACAGTATTGGTTTGATAATAATAACTCTTTAATGTTCCACTTTTAATATCTTTTGAGATCTTACTGTACACGAATGGACAGAGAAAAAATTTAGGTCTATTTTCAATGTTTTGATTCAGACATAAAAAAAAGTACACTAATATTATAATCATTTTAAGGAGACAATGATACAATTGTTTACTGTGGCATAAAACTAAAATACTATTCTAATTTTTTTATCCGAATTACCGATGCCAAAACACATACAGTAATCAAAATTTTTTTCTGGATTTCATAACATAAATTGCTATATTTCAGATAATATTTCACACTATCTATCTTTTAAAAGTTATATGTACTTTATGCATGTTTCTCAAACTATCTTTTTAGAGCAAACAATAAACCTCAACAACAAGATTTAACAAGGAAAATTTATTATAGATATCATATGGATAAATCAACTATTAAAAAAATATGTAACACATTCAATAAAGTTGAATTTAAAATCTGAATAAAGTTTGGAGATTTGAGATTTCAGCAGAAGATTTACATTCGAAAGTTAAGAAACGAGGATGATTCAACAATATCAACACATACATTGTGCAATAAAGAAACTCACATTTGAATAAAGGACTCAGATCAGGTTGGCAATGCTAGCCGACACTCAAAAAAAAAAAAAATCTAATTCTGCTCATAACTGTATATGTTTACATCCTATGTAACAAATTTCATAAAAATCAACTATACATAAATATACATAGCCAAAGGGAGGTAGGGTCCTTTGGATTTCAGTGCAATGGATTTGCAAAAGTTACTAACTGTAAATAAATTGTACTGTACATATTGTAATTATAGGAAGGATTGTCATTGAAAATACTCATGATGAGGAAATAAAGAGTAAGTGTAGGTAGAATTAAGTCTTTTTTTCTATCACATTACCACTGCACAAAGAAAATTCCTAACTGAGCACATCACATAACTTAATTGCATATGATATTGAGGAATACATTAAGTAATCATTAATTTCCACCACTTAAGTTTTTCCAAATAAGGTGAATTTTTACAAAAATCAACATTTCTACAAATGTGTTTTACCTTATTCCTAAAAATATTTGAGGGCAATTTTTTGCATAATTATAATTATGGTATGGGTTAGAAAGATGGCTCCACTATAAAAATATGTAATTCTTTAGTCAATGAAAATCACCCATTACAATTATAAATAGCTGTAATATAAATACCTGAAATACAAAATGTACCAAAAGAACCAAAAATATGTTTCCTTACTCATCTTACCTAATACATCAATGAATGGAGCCATATGAAGCTAGGAAAGACAGGATATTAACATTGGAATTACTTGCAGTTAACTTAGTTGTCCAATTAATCTTTTTAATGATTTACTGGTATTATGAGGTTGTGACACCAATTTGTCAGCATGAAAACACTAACCGATCAAGTCTATAACTACAGCACAAGCTTCCAGAGAGCTTTCAGAAACAAGTTTCAAATTACAGATGTCCTGTTGAATGTTCCCAAAGTAGTACTGTATTGCAGGCTTCATACATTAATTACTGAAAAAAGCAGTGCTACTTAAATGCATTATCCAATCCAACCTCAATGCTGTACTTATTTTTACCTAATGTAAAGATTCATACTTACAAGGGTTTATAACATTCAATGGAAAATTCACTTAAATTTGGGAAATCAAAGTCTATAAAATATCTGAATTCTGGTTACATCACTTTATTTTAAAGTTTGAATTAAACTACAGTACTCGCATTTATTTAACTCAATTCGGGGATGAAAAGTTGGTTATTTAATCTAAAATCCTTTGTTTAGCTTCCACATAACTAACTGTTATTCACTGCTAAAAATATGTAAGTTATATATTTCACTGGGGAAATTCTAGTGTTCTGATATGAGAGATAACTTGCATTGTTAAAAGTAGTTTCTAACAAACTCTACATTCTTATCAGTATAGTACTGAAAAAGAAATTGATCAAATGAAAGAAGTGCTAAACTACGGTCTGAAAGCTTAAAAATTCAACAAGAAATATTAGTGTGGAATGTAAACATTTCCATATATTTGTATACAGTACAGATCATTGCTTAACCATAGTCCATCACGAGTACAATGGGTATACTGACTTGGAATTTACCAAGATCCCATTCTTTCAAGGGGTGGGTTAAACCATTATATGCCTTTACCAGTCAAGCAGTATTTAGAATTCATACTTACTGCTACAACATTTAATGTTCTAACCACTAAGGTCTAGCTATTTACTTATGAACAGAGCTTCTTAAAGATTGCCTGAACAATTTTAAACGTAACCACAAGAAGAGGTTATTTATTAAACTTTTAAGAGAGATTATGAATATGTATTAGGAGACTTACAATTCCAACACTGGTGGTTTTATTGGTAACTTTTATAAATACATCCCAAAATAACCGGATTACTTCTGGTAATCTAGACTGGCTTGGTTCATCTTTTCCAAAGAGAATAATACTAAGCATGAATGTCCAAAACCCTCACTTACTTTTTCACAGACGAGTTGAGTTGCCATCTGTTAAAGAATATCAAGGCTTGTATAGTAACTGGCTGATTTCGTACAAATGTGCAGATACTGGACTACCCCATTTTTGGAAGAGGACCATGAAATCTTTTTTTACTCTTAAATGCATAATTATATGATTGCAACTTTTCTAAGGATAACATATGTGAAACAGATCTCTGAAAGCCTTAATAACTGGTGATTTAGGATGGTCTGAAAAGCTAGATATTTTTTTTTTAGTCTTCAAAATATTTATTACACAATGAGATGGTTACACATTATCATGCTCAAAAGTAGTCCAAGAAGATTAGTATGAAACCATTTCTTGACTTTTGGGTTTAGGCTTCAAATGAACTTCCATAGTTGATTCACATGATAGTCCTTCAAAGAAGATGTCAATCTATTAACAAACTGCAAAGGCCGTATATCCTTATGCTTGGGTGTTTCTTATCTGCTTTCTGTAAGCAATGGACTTTCTAGGCAAGACCACCATAGACTTCTCCAAGTCAAACAAGCCCTTTCCTTTGAATTGTATCAAGCCAATAGAGGGGAGTTCTGGGACAAGTGTCATAAAAAGCAGATTTTTCTCTGGAACTCTTCCTGAACAGAAGCAGAGCTTTTATTTGATTTCAACATAAAACAGATACATCAGCGTCTACTGCTAAAAGTCTATGTCAAAAGTACTCCTTATTCTCCCATGCTCTAGCTCCTAAAGATTGAATTGTTACTATCCATATTAATGCTTCTCTTTAATAATTTTAACAAAGAAAGGGTTTCATTTTTTTCCTATTTACGCCACAATCAGCCTCCATTCCACTTAGCTTTTCCACCTTCTAAAGCATCACTATACTGAATGGTTTACCAACTGTAATCACAAGGAATAGAACTTGTAGCCTCCTCTTTTTGGCCCCTAGTGTCCTTGGTAAGATCAAATTGCTGGGTCATTCAGAGTTAATTCCTAAGAGTACTTGTCATACCCTGTTTCAGAATTACTGAAGATTGACACATGAGAGTTTCTACCGTATTTTTTAAGAGTTCTAAATACTTAAAACCATTCCACCCGGTTTGTAAACTCCTCTACAAATGATTGTTTATTAATGCCTGAGCTTCTGAAGCTTCATTGCTTAGTCTTTAAAAACTCAATAGCCTTCGGCTTAAATGAGCTAATAAAAGTTCCACAAAAAAGACAAATTTTGCTCTTTCAGAATAAAGGTGCATAAAGTTTGAGTACTGACTATTTCAGCTTTATCAAAAACATATCAATTAATTAAGGCAAAAATGATATTAAAAGAACATGTTAGTTCTCCTCCTGTTTTCAGACAAATACTTGACACACCTTATGGTTTTCCAAATAGATATCTGGATTTGAACTATAATCCAACACTCATTACCAATAAATTGTTTAGCAATATGCAGTTACAATGTCACCTGCAGTTCAGATAATACCAAGGTAGGAATGTATATAGAGCAAACTTAACTCCAAGCAATCCTAAATCCTTAAATAAATGGTCTATTAGCATGATTTGGTAATGTACATTATTTCCTACATGGGATCATTCTTAATTGGAGAGCTAGAATAAAGGTTTGGCTCTAGTATAGGAAACTTTGTATAGTACATTTTTATTTGGATGTGTAAAAGAATTTTGAAAGTAGTTTCTATATTGTTAAGGATACAAACCCCTAACTTACATCAAGATCTGACTTTTACTTTTCCTCTGATGAGTTGAGCATATATAACTCAAGGGCCATCTCTCACTACACGAAAGAAAATAAATTTTTTCTGAAATTTTATTCAATTTTTCATGACGAAAAGATGAGCTCTAGAAAAGCAGTGTCATGTATCTAAATTATACATATAATTTTTCACTTTCAAAACTTTTCCATCTGACATGCAAGCATTACTTGAAATAAATTTATTTTTCTGTGTTCCTTTTATTGTTAGCAATATGTCTCAAATAACTACAAGTATATTGTAGTAATACTACCCAAATATCAAACAAATATGCAAGTCTACCAGGGCCTAAGTCCTCTTGTTTATAATTATTCCATTCCAAAAGGCAAATACAGTAACATTAAATTCAAGAAGCTACCTATAGCCTAATTTTTCACTAACCCCGATAAGTCAAATTTTGAACATATATTTTCTTCAAAATACTTGAAACCTACATTGAAAGACTGATATGGTAAGCATTTTGAATAATTACAAGCACAATAAAATTTAGATCACAATCTTAAGATGACAAAACTTAATTTTTCTAGACTGAAACACAATTCTATATTTACTGCCTGTTCTAAATGATTTATATTCAATAATGGCATACCAGGAATTCTAGAGTTTAAGGAAACACTTTCTGGAACAACAGGACATTCACAACTCAGGAGTAAATACGCCTTCATCTTCAAGTAAGTTCACAAATGCAGCCACTCTCTTCTGAGAATCAACGCCTTTCATCACTCGCATAGAATCAAGAAGACCGAGCAATTTCTTCACTCCAACAAAAACTCTTCCATCACTAATGTGATTCATGATGGCATTAACCTGGATAAGAAAAGAAAAGTAATGAATTACTACCACTAAATCCATATTCATGAAAATACCATCTGTGACATGCAAAATTACTTGTATATAAAGATCAAACACTAAACAATATTATTCTAAGCACAAACATGTTTCATTGATAAATTATTGACAAACATGAAATAAGCCATTAGAAATGGGCATTGTACAGGTACAATCAGGGGTTAATTAAAAGCATGACCTCTTATTCTAATTTTGTTAATATAAGACAAATCACAACCTTAGTTGGAAATGCAAAATTCAACAATCGCAATGATCCCAACAACAAAAGCAGCCTAGAACAGCATAGAAATGAACAAAT